>NC_088331.1:13182500-13187500 GCF_036884655.1 Musa acuminata AAA Group
TACCCGTTTCACGGATGTCGTCAACGGTCTAAAAGGACTCGGAAAAAGTTTTTCGGATTTTGAACTCGTAAATAAAATACTAAGATCCCTTCCTAAAAGTTGGGATTCTAAAGTCACTGCCATTCAAGAGGCAAAAGATCTGCGCAACTTCCCTCTTGAAGAACTAATCGGGTCATTAATGACCTAGGAAATGACTTGCAAAGCTCATGAAGAGCAAGAAGACATCCTTCCAAAGAACAGGAAGGATATGGCACTTAAAACTTCTGAATGCCACTTGAGAGAAAACTCAAGTGATGAGGACTGTGATGATGACTTGGCACTTTTGATAAGAAAGTTTAAGAAATTCTTCAAAAGAAACAAGTTTAAAAACGATGTGAAAAATAAACTTGAACCCAAGAAGGACCAAGTGATTTGCTACGAATGTAAAAAGCCGGGACACTACAAGAATGATTGTCCCCAAGTCAAAAGAAGAACATCAAAGAAGAAGGCTCTTCAAGCAACATGGGATGACTCGAGCGCATCTGAAGAAGAGGAGTCCAACACCGAGCAAGTTGCTCATTACGCCTTAATGGCCATCGGAGAGGAGGTAACGGATTTATTAGATGCTGATTTATCTTTCGATGAATTATTAAATGCCTTCCATGATTTATTTGATGAATGCAAAGTTATAAATAGAAAATACAAATTGCTAAAAAAGGTACATGATAGTCTTACTTGTGACTTTAATAAGTTAAAAATCGAATATCATGATAGTTTAAATTCATGTATAAAATGTCATGATCTAGAAATCTGTCAAAAAGAAAACTTGCTACTTAAGGACACCTTGAAGAAATTCGAGGTTGGTAGCAAGTCATTAAACATGATCCTTACAAACAAGGGTCATGCTCCCAAAAGAAGTGGGATTGGATTTGTGAGGAGTCCTCACCAAAATCCAACTACCTTTGTAAAAGGCCCCATCTTACATGTTAGAAGCAAATGCAACTTTTGTTGCAAGTTTGGTCACAAGACACATTATTGTCCATTCAGGAAATGGAGTCCAAACAAATTGATATGGGTTCCTAAAGGAACCATGACAAATTCTATGCAACATGATAAAAAATGTAGATCTATTTGTGAGGAACCCAAAAGCAAATGGGTACCTAAACATCATCCTTTCTTGTAGAAAACTAAACCATCGCAAGCTAGGAGCAAGAGATGGTACCTTGACAGTGGATGCTCAAGGCATATGACCGGAGATTCATCCCAATTCTCTAAGCTCACTAGCATAAACGAAGGATATGTCACCTTCGGAGACAACAACAAGTGGTAATTATGAAATCACAAAAGCAAATTGGATACAACCTAATGTGACTTTTCAAATCACAAACACATGTACGACATTAGGAGTATGCACGTAAAAAGTTCTATCTTGATCGTACAAGCGATTGTGCCTTGAAACAAAACACACACGTAATCATGTAAGCAACGTTAATTGCTATGGATCAAAACTCTCCTAAAAAAAAAACCTACCTGATCAAATTACAATTTTCACCTCTCCAGCCGGCGGTGGCACCTCTCCAGCCAGCGGTGGCACCTCCAGCCATCACGAGTTGCCAGCGGTTGCACCGCTCCAGCCAGAGGTGCAACCGCCCGCAACTCTGCCCTTTTAAACCCTCACTAGGGCCGGCGGTGAAACCGACCCCAACTCACTTCCCCTTCATTCTCCACTCCTCCAAGCCTCCTCCATCCTCATTTCACTCCATTTAGCCTCCCAAATACCTCCCATTTCGGAGCAAAACATCAAGAATCTCTCCCTATTTTGAAGATTTCACTAAGGTATTCTCTAAGAACCTCTAAAATTCTGTTTTGTTCACTCTTGTTTATCTTTATCTCTTTAAACAGCAGTAGCTATGGGCTCTAGAAGATCCTCAAGGGATAAGGGAAAGAGGAGAGTAGTAGAAGAGTTTGATCTCACTCTTTTTGATTCCAAAAACCATGCTGAAAAATTTCTCTCCTTCGAACTAAGAAGCATCAATAAGGGAAAATACGTAGATCTGAATGAACTAAGAGATGTAGAGACTATCCAATAGTTTGCAAACCTAAATCTACTTTCAATTTTGCAGATCAACGAACCCATCTATCCTAGACTAGTTAGATTGTTTTACAACAACATGCAAATAGATGATGAAGAAAGGATGTCAACCTATCTCTTAGGACAACACATCTCAATCACTGATAGATTCATTTGTGATATGATAGGTATTCCCATGAAAAGCATAGGACTTTACTTTAAAGGATTATGGGATAAAAAAACCATTGAAACATCCTACGTTGAAGCCTTAGGAACAATCCTTGCCGATCCTAACATAGAATCTGTTCCTAAAAGTTGTGAACATCTACTGTCTTTTAACACTAAGATACTTCATCATATCATAACTAGTATAATTCTTCCTAAACAATACCATCATGATGAAGTGAGTCAATTAGAATTAGGAATTATGTACCTAATCATGAAAGGACGTGACATTTGTCTTGGCTATCTGATCCAACAAAACATGTTAGAATTATCTACGAAAGATATGATGCTCCCATATGGTGGAATAATTACTAGAATAATGAAAGCTTACGACATTCAAATACCACTAGAAGAAGAAGTAATGAAAGTAGATAGATTCAGCATAATAAACAAAAATCTACTTCACCGACTAAGATGTCACTATAGAAACGGTAACTGGGTTAGAATGCCTAGAAGAACTGATCCCCCTCAGCCTGAACCTGAACCTGAACCAGAGCCGGAAACCCCAGTCTTTAGGAGTACCCAATCTCCTCCGATCTGTCCCTTTGAGGAAACACATCCGGTTGAGGAAACTTACACATCATCCATCGAAGATATCGGGATTCGGATGGACCGATTTGAACAAAGACAAGAATGGCTTGAACTTCGACAAGATCAAATCCTAACCGAGCTGCAGCAAATCCATCGACAATTTGACTCTTTACTTAGGCACTTTAATCTTCCACCCCATGAATGAGCTTGTATGAACATCTGCTGTTTTTGATATGACATGTTGTAAACTCCTTATGTTATTCATGAAGGACTTTGTTTTTATGGTTACCTGATATGCTGTACATATGTTACCCTGATATGGTTATCTTTGTTTGTGTAAGCATATTTGCAAACATCTCTTGTTGTTTATCTCGGATTTTGCACTGAAACTAAAAAGGTTTAAAAGCCTATGCCTTGAAAAATATGAAGCAACATACCAATGTAGTTGATAAGTCAGCAGTATGACATCGATATGGTTGCTATTACTAATATGATTGCTATCATGCCCTTGTATCCTGGTCATCTAAGAAACAAAACTCGGTTGCTCTATCAACAACCGAAGCTGAATACATTGCAGCAAGTGCATGCTGTGCACAAGTTGTATGGATGAAAAACACTTTAGAAGATGACAAAGTGAATCTTAAAGATATTCCCATTAAATGTGATAACACGAGTGCAATATGCTTAACTAAAAATCCTATACAACACTCAAGAACAACAACACATTGATATTAGACATCACTTTATACGAGATCATGTCACTAATCATGATGTAACCATAGAGTTTATTGATACCAAACATCAACTAGCTGATATCTTTACAAAACCCCTATGTGAAGAACAATTTGATTACATAAGAAGAGAATTAGGAATGTTGATGTGTCCGAATACTTAAACTGGTTAAAATTATTTTTCGGATGTTATTACTATTACATGCCTTGACAACGCTTGATCAAATAACATGTTGCAAATTATGTGACACATATTTTTAACCAAATGCATGTAAGAAGTTCATTTTTCGGTTTGTATGCTAAAAATGGGATGTTCCTGTACACTCTTATGAAAACTTTTTGAAAATTGACTTTCCTCCTTCAAGTAACAAACAATAAAGAGATATTCAAAGAATCACATGTGTCATGACTTCCTTTATGTGCTTGATAATGCTATCATGCTTTTTGTTGATGACAAAGGGGGAGAAACATATGAATTGATAAACACTATGTCATAGCTGAACTGCCATAATCATGTCTATGTCATAGTTGCAAATACTTGAGTGATGCTATAAACAATGTTATAGTTATACCATCCTTGCATCACCAAGAGATATGTGAACATGTGCTATAGTTTGCATCATGTCTTGATTTGATATTCTATATTAAAATGCAAATACTTGAGTGATGCTATAAACAATGTTATAGTTATGCCATCCTTGCATCACCAAGAGATATGTGAACATGTGCTATAGTTTGCATCATGTCTTGATTTGATATTCTATATTAAAATGCAAACTTGCTAGAAAATCTCAATTGTGTGCATCATGTAAAAAGTCCTTCGTAGCTTTATATGATTACATGATGAATAGTTACAAACACTATCATACAAACTTGATGATGTATGTCATGCCTTGACATCATTCTTGAAGAGATACATCATGATGGGAGCATTGATAAGTTTAACTGATCTAACTTATCAATACGTCACTTGAATTCTTAGGTCTTGAATTCAAGGTTGACTTATCTCAACTATGGCATATAGATAGGAGGAGTTAAGGACAACTCCTTTATCAATTGATTGTCATCATCAAAAAGGGGGAGATTGTTGAATCTCGGATTTTGATGATGAAGTCAATTGTCATTTGTTATCTAATCTATGTGTTGAGATAAGTGTGCATGATTAACTACGATGAGAGTAAGACAAGCAGCAGGTGTTGCGCCGGAGTCAAGATCATGATCACGTTGGGAGTTCGAGAGTTCGACGGAAGTTCGGACGGTCGTCGGAGGTTCAGCGAGAACAGATCCGAGAAGTCCAGAAGCTTGCCAAGCGAAGCTCGTCGGAACTCGCCAAGTGGATCGTCGCAAAGTCCAGGAGTATGCCGGATGTCCGCAGAAGGATCACCGAGGGTTTATCGGATGATCGACGGAAGTTCGCCGGAAACTCGCCGGAAGAAGCGATTGACGCATCGGAGCATAGCTGC
>NC_088331.1:13192500-13337500 GCF_036884655.1 Musa acuminata AAA Group
ACTCACGGCTAGCTTGATATTCAGTTTAAAAGGTCATACATTTATGGTAGGTGTTACAATGAGTAAAGGTTCATATATGAGATATTTGCCAGAGCCCATATCTTATTGGATATCCAATAAGCCCCTGAATTATTGGACCCTATGGATGATATCCAATAAGAGCTATGAGAGATTATTATGTAGAGACCCACTAATCTAATAGGCTTAGATAGTTGGATATCTAGTACTCAATATGGTAGGATTCATTAGGGTTAAGTTGATGAAGTGCCTCTATAAATAGGAGAGAACTAAAGGGCCATCGACTAGGTTCTTTTTGGCTGCCACCTCTTATTCTCCTCTCTCCCTCTCCTCCTCAACCTATAACCTCTCTTTGGGGCTTATAGATAGTAAGAAGGGGTAGCCCTTTTCTGATTATATGGTACACGCAGCGAGGAGAATTGTGCAATAATTTGAAGAGTGTCTTCGCAACCCTTGCCATGTGGATCACTGCTTGAGAGGAGGACAGTTGACCTTCTTAATCATCTCCCATAGATATGCAAGAATTCAGAGATATACAATCTCCTTAGATAACACAACTTCTATTGTACGCATGGTTTTTCGATTTTATGAGTTTTTACGCACCAATCTTTGCACGATGATGAAATCTTTTTTTTCGAGAAATTTTAAGATTTTATTTGCTATTTTTTGTTAGGATCAAGAGCACTAAGAGGGGGGGGCCGAGGATTGAATTAGTGTAGCGAAAAACTTTCGATGATTAAAACTGTGTTCGTACGTTGAAATCCGATTCCGACGTAAAAGTCGTTTCGTGTAGATAATAACTTTGAAAGCTTACGGAAACGTATTTGAAGTAAAGTAAGGAAGACAATTTGTAGTTAAGATAGAAATCAGAATGTAAGCACAAACTGAAATATGATGTTCGTATGATAAAACCGATTTCCATCTTAACGTCGATTCAGAAAATACTTAACTATAAAACACGTTCATAAATGAGCAGAAGGAAGTAAGCTACTGAGGAGGTTTGCAGTAAAGATAAGATGCTCAAAGTAAATGCAAACCGAGATTTAGAGTGGTTCGGTCAATCTTGACCTACATCCACTTTTGGCTTCCTCTACGAACGAGGTCACTAACATCTACTAGAGGCCTTCCTTCAATAGGTGAAGGCCAATCACCCTTTTACAGTTTCACTCCATTTGACGGACTTAGGAGACAACCCTTACAAACTTTTATCTCCTCTCTTGAAAGATCAAAACTTGGAAGAAAAGAGGGAGGAGAACTTTTAGACTTTACAACACTTTTGAGCTCTAAAATCATAAAGTAAGATCAAGCTTTCGGTGCTTTTTGGTTTCCCTTTCATTAAAGAAAGAGTGGGGTTTATATAGGCCCTAAACTGGTTTAAATTTGGAGCTCAAAAGTGTCTTTTCCTGGATTTTCGGGGTCCTGGCGGTACTACCTCCTGACTGGGGCGGTACAACTGCCTGACAAAGCTCAGAGACTGAGCTCTGGTGATGCCACCGCCTGACAGGGGCGGTTTCACCACCCAGTCTCGCTCAGAGATTGATCCCAGGAAGTGTCATCGCTTGACTTGGGCGGTTGTACTGCTTGGCAGAGCTCAGAGACCGAGCTCAAGCGGTTCCACTGCTTGTTAAGGGCGGTTGCATCGCCCAGCCTAGCTCAGAGATTGAGCCCTGGGAGGTGCCACCATCGACCCAAGCAGTGCCACCGCTAGCCAAGAATCTGGGTCTGAATGGGCTAATCCATTCGGCCCAATTTGGGTTTGTTAAGGGCCTAATTGCCCCAAGATTAAATTAATGAGATCACCTCCCATTTCTAACTTAATCATCATGCTAACTACGATTTTTCTTAAGACATTTACTACAACTTGCTCCGGTGCGTCAATCGCTTCTTCCGACGAGCTTCCGGTGAACTTCCGTCGATCATTCGATGAACCCTCAGTGATGCTCCTACGGACTTCCGACAAACTCCTGGACTTGCGACGATCCACTTGGTGAGTTCCGACGAGCTTCTTTTGGCAAGCTCCTGGACTTCTCAGATTTGTTCCCACAGAACCTCTGACGACCATCTAGACTTCCGTCGAACTCTCAAACTCCTAATGTGATCATAGTCTTGATTCCGGCGTAACTCCTACTGCATATCTTTCTTCCATCGTAGTTAATCCTGCACATGTCCGACGAACTTCCGACGGTCTTCCGATAAACTCTCGGAAACCATTCTGCGGACTCCCGGCAAGCTCCTAGACTTCACGATTTGATCTTGGCGAGTTCCAACGAGCTTCTTCGGCAAGCTCCGATCTTTCTTGGCGAGCTCCGCGAACTTCCAACGAATCTTCCGGCGAGCTTCCGAAAATCCCTTCGGCAAGCTCCCTACTCATTCTCGGCTAGTTCCGGCAGCATTCCCGACGAACCTTCGGACTTCCGTCGAACTCTTGAACTCCCAACGAATCCTTCGTGCTTGACTCCGCACTTTGTTTCGCTTTATGTCTTCATCGTTATCGTAGTTAATCCTGCACAGCAAGCCAAAACTCTACTCCGATCTAGACAGTTATTACAATGCGAATCGACATTACGTTGCCCGGCATGTCATTGGTTGGCGCTTCGTCCGATTCTTCAGCGCATCGTCCTCTCTTGCGACTTGTTGCCCAATCGGCGGTTGACCTCCGCAACCCCGATATCCTTGGTGCAATTCCGCTCTTGGCCCGATGCCCGACGTCCGAAGCCTTCTGCCATCCAATATCCTAACGTGATCTCCTCCGGCGCAACGTCAATTCCTCTTGCGTTAACTGTCTAATCCTGATCGAGTAGACCTGCATCACTCAAAATGCAGTTAAACATCTAAACACAATCAATTAGTTTCATCATCAAAATCCGAGATTCAACAGTCTCCCCCTTTTTGATGATGACAACTAATTGATGACTAACGGAGTTAACCTTAACTCCCCGGAGTTTAACCAAACTCCCCCTATCAATATGCCATTGATAGAACACTTGGATTATCCCAAATCCAAGTAACATTCATCATATGTTATGAAAAACATTTAAACCATCATGCAAATATATATAAAATATTCAATTCAATGCATGAAGTCATCAATATACTTCTCCCCCTATGTCATCAACAAAAAGGAGAAGTACCTACTCTTATGTGTTTAGAAATAAAAAGTTCCATACATTGCATGAATCATGCCAAAAACATTTCAAGCCAAGCAAGCCATAAATACAAAGAAATCATATCTTAAAAGAATTCAATATGAAAATTCAACAAGAATCACATGATACAATCGCAAAGCATGATATCATTGTGTGATATATGATGAAATGATAATTTATCATATCAATGAAAGATATCAATCGTGAAACATGAAATGATAATAGTCTCAAAATTTTCAATTTGCGATACATGTGATACATTGCGATACACTAAAAAATTTAATGCGATGCTTCTAAGGATATCAACCTATTTTTGATACAAAGCATGGCTAGAGCAATTATATTGTAAGGCAAGATCTTTCTTCTCTTTTTGAGAAGTGCAAGCTTGCAAGTTTTACTTAGCATGCTAGGAAGTTTACTTTCATTTTCAATGCACAAGCTAGCAAAACCTTCTCCCCCTTTATCAAAGTAAAAAAGAAAGGGAGGACTCAATGGCTAAATATTTCAACCGTTCGACAAGCCAAATATACAAAGAATTCATGAAAGATATCAATGAGGATCAATTCATGAATACCAAAGATATGATTCACGATTCATTAAAATTGTTCTTAACAAGTTCATGATTCGGTTGAAACAGAGTTTCATTCAATTTAATTCATTAACTCAAAAAAAATCATAATCAAATTATCATTTTTGAGATTCATAACATGAATAACGTTATTACCATTTCATCAAAATCAATTTCGAGATTCACACAATATCATGAAATCATTAATCTCGCTAAGATGGGAAAAACATTTTCTTTTTAAGTGATTCTTTAACACATCATCAAAATCTCATTCATAATTCAAGTGATTTACAAGATATCATAAATGAATTTATCACTTGTATTTCATCAAAAATCGAGAACTTTAGAGATAGAAAATGATTGAAGCATTTAACAAGATTGAAGCATGATTCATATTTAAAATGTATCTAATGTCGTAAATACGAATCAAGCATTTGTCAAATTTGAAATTATCCTCAAAATTACATTCAATAAATTTATATATGACAAGCATAGATTTATTGAAAAATCAATAACATAGAGGATTGTATTTCATTTTTATAAATTTCTATTCATGTGTTTTGCTTCTTATAAGCATGCCTTTGCTTTAAAAAGAAATGTCAACATTCAAAATAGAAAGGCAAATTTTGTCATAAATATTTATTAAGTCGAATCGCATTAAGCATGTGGTGTTTTCCAAAAGATTTGATTCAAGATATTCACATAATTCATGAAATGAGTTCATTAATTTCAATAGGATAGAGAATCCATTTTCATGTCATGCAATTGATTTCATATGAGCATATTTAAAATTTTCATGTAAAAACTATGCATCATGTTGAGAGCAAAATCATCGTTATGTTTGCCTCTATCTATTAATCACATTTGGTGTGTAAGCATTATCACCATCAATGCATCATTCCAAAACATAGGGTATCATCATTTTAAATTCTCATGCATAATATCAAAATACACAATCATAGATTAATCCTATTAAACATAGTCATGCAAATTAATTTTATGTCAAAACCATACATCAAAATCCAATACGAAAATCATAAACATTCATGGAATTTTGTATTTTCACAAATTAAGCAATCATCATTCATAATTTTTAATTTTTCAAAAATACTAGAAAGAAAAGCATAAAAAAAAATCCTACTAACTAAGTTAAGCACTCATGTAATTTCAAAATAATTCAAGAGAGTTGAGTTACTTACCTTGTAGTCGAAGCTCGTCAAAGCCCAATTCGCCGTTTCACCTTTGGAAGTTTTTGATTCATCCTTGGTTGCCTTCCTCTTCTTTGGCCTCTTCCTCCGTTCAAGTTCATTATTTGTTTTAGATTTTTATTTAATGAACTTATTAAGAGTTAATGTTCGAAGTTCAAGTTCATCAATGTCCTCATCACTTGAGTCGTCGCTCAAGTGGTATTCATTTTTCCGGAGTTCCAAATCCTTCCTGTTCTTTGGAAGGTGGTTCAAGTGTTCGTTGTGTTCATCGTGTGCATTACGCACCATTTCATATGTCATCAATGAGCCGATAAGTTCTTCAAGTGGAAAAATATTTAAATCTTTTGTTTCTTGTATTGCGGTTATTTTAGAATCCCACCTTTTTGGAAGGGATCTTAAGATCTTGCTTACGAGATCAAAATTTGAAAAACATTTACCAAGAACTCTTAGATTATTGACGACATCCGTGAAACGGGTGTACATGTCGCCTATAGTCTCACTTGGTTGCATTTGAAAAAGCTCAAAATCATGCAATAAAATGTTAACTTTCGAGTCTTTGACTCTACTAGTTCCCTCGTGCGTGATTTCAAGTGTTCGCCAAATATCAAAAGCCGTTTCGCACGTAGAAATTCGATTGAACTTATTTTTGTCTAAAGCGCAAAATAAGGCATTCATAGCCTTTGCGTTTAAAGAAAAATACTTCTTCTCCAAAACCGACCATTCGTTCATCGGATTAGAGGGAAGTTGAAAACCATTTTCAACAATATTCCATAAATCCAAATTCATAGAAATCAAGAAAACTCTCATTCGAGTTTTCCAATAAGTGTAGTCCAATCCATTAAACAACGGTGGACGAAAAACCGATAAGCCCTCTTGAAAGCCAGAAAGAGCCATTTCTCAAGGGTGTAAATCCGAAATGAGAAATACTGGGCTCTGATACCAATTGTTAGGATCGGAGCAGCACTAAGAGGGGGGGGGGTGAATTAGTGCAGCGGATTAAAACTTCGATTTTAGAAAATCTTTCGTACGATAAGAACGGAACTTGAAAAGCTTAGTCTTGAAAGCATATTCTTAAATATGCGCAGCAAAAGTAATAAGGAACTAAAGCATATAAGAAGGTTTGCAATAATGTAAATAGCAATAATGAAATGCAAACCAAGGATCACGCCGATTTTAGAGTGGTTCGGTCAAATGACCTACTCCACTTGCGAGGCCCCTCTTCGATGAGGCTCCCACCTTCCACTAGCAAGTCTCTTGAAATGGAAGGGTAAATACCCCTCTTACAACTCTTTACAAGCGGTTCACTCTCTTACAGATTTTCGAGAAGAGATGAGGTGAACACTAGCAAATTGAAAAGAAGACAAGCTAACACTTTTCTAAGACCCTTCTCTCAAACTCTTGCTGCTCAAAAAGTTGTATTCTCAGCTGAGAATAGAGGGGTATTTATAGGCCCCAAGAGGATTCAAATTTGGGCTCCAAAATTTGAATTCTCGTTGGGTTCCCGATGCTGGCGGTGCCACCGCCTGTCAGTGGCGGTGCCACCGCCTGGCTCTCGGACACTGGGCGGTGCCACCGCCTATAGTGTTTTCAGCCCGTCTATAGTGTTTTCAGCCTACTTAGTTTGGCTTCAATCTTGGCCCAAACTAATCCGAACTCGGGCCCAATTGGCCCCTACTTAGGTTATAGGATTAATACCTAATCCTAACCCTAATTAACATGCTAACTACGAATTTAAAGACATTTTCTAAGCTATTACAAAGTTCGTAAGTCAAGACTTCTTCCGGCGAGCTTCCGACGAACTTCCGACGGTCTTCCGATAAACTCTCGGAAACCATTCTGCGGACTCCCGGCAAGCTCCTAGACTTCACGATTTGATCTTGGCGAGTTCCAACGAGCTTCTTCGGCAAGCTCCGATCTTTCTCGGCGAGCTCCGTGAACTTCCAACGAATCTTCCGGCGAGCTTCCGAAAATCCCTTCGGCAAGCTCCCTACTCATTCTCGGCTAGTTCCGGCAGCATTCCCGACGAACCTTCGGACTTCCGTCGAACTCTTGAACTCCCAACGAATCCTTCGTGCTTGACTCCGCACTTTGTTTCGCTTTATGTCTTCATCGTTATCGTAGTTAATCCTACATAGCAAGCCAAAACTCTACTCCGATCTAGACAGTTATTACAACGCGAATCGACATTACGTTGCCCGGCATGTCATTGGTTGGCGCTTCGTCCGATTCTTCAGCGCATCGTCCTCTCTTGCGACTTGTTGCCCAATCGGTGGTTGACCTCCGCAACCCCGATATCCTTGGTGCAATTCCGCTCTTGGCCCGATGCCCGACGTCCGAAGCCTTCTGCCATCCAATATCCTAACGTGATCTCCTCCGACGCAACGTCAATTCCTCTTGCGTTAACTGTCTAATCCTGATCGAGTAGACCTGCATCACTCAAAATGCAGTTAAACATCTAAACACAATCAATTAGTTTCATCATCAAAATCCGAGATTCAACAAGTGGTAGTCGACCTTACGAGGGCTATTGAGTGTCGATAGAGGATCATCTACTCTCGGCATCATGAGAGGAATATCCCATGTGTTCTTGCTCAGACAAATCCCTAGCTAGGGTCATTTAGGTTGAGAGAGAAAGAGTTCTCCGGGAGAATCCGATTAGAGCGAGACTCGAGTAGAAACCGTGTGGGTCTGACAACACCATGCTCGATATACGGTCTCTGGTATATTAGATGGATGAGGGACTATAGGTACACGGTAACTAAGGATAGACAGGTCCAATGGATTGGATTCCCCTGTATCGTTTGGGGACTACGGCGTAGTGGCCTAGTACATCCGTAGTCGATGAGTCGAGTGAATTATTACAGAGATAATAATTCACTGAGTTAGAAGGAGTTCTGACAGGTATGACTCACGGCCAGCTCGATATTGGGCATAGAGGGTCACACACATATGGTAGGCATTACGATGAATAGAGGTTCGGATATGAGACATCCGACGGAGCCCTTGTCTTATTGGATGTAGATCCAATACCCACTAGGGGAGGACCCATTAGGGTTTGACAGGGGACCTCTATAAATAGGAGGGATTCAGAGCCCCATGGGCTAGAGAGCTTTTGTTTGTCTTTTCCTATTCTCCTCTCCATCTCCACCTCAGAGTAGGTCTGGAGTTTTGAGGAGCGTCGTCGCAACCCTGCTATGTGGATCACCGCTAGAGAGGAGGACACTTGACCTCCTTCACCCTCTCCTAAGGATCTGCAAGGAAACAGGGATATACGATCTCCCTAGGTAACACAATCTACTCTATACGCAGTTTTATGTTTCACGGATTTTTGCGTACCAATCTTCGCACGACGACGAACATCTCTTTGGGAATCGGGGATTTTGTTTTTATTGTTCTTCCGCTGCGCATATGATGTCGCCCCCAAGGATTTCCCAACAGTTTTCTCGTGTGTGATTTCAAGTGTTCGCCAAATATTAAAAGTCGTTTCACACGTACAAATCCGATTGAACTCATGTTTATCCAAAGCACAAAATAAGGCATTCATAGCCTTTGCGTTTAAAGAAAAATAATTCTTCTCCAAATCCGACCATTTGTTCATCGGTTTAGAGGGAAGTTGAAAACCGTTTTCAATAATATTCCATAAATCCAAATTCATAGAAATCAAGAAAACTCTCATTCGAGTTTCCAGTAAGTGTAGTCCAATCCGTTAAACAATGGTGGACGAACAACCGATAAGCCCTCTTGAAAGCCATGAAGAGCCATTTCTCTCGGGTGTAAATCTGAAATGAGAAATACCGGGCTCTGATACCAATTGTTAGGATCATGAGCACTAAGAGGGGGGGGGGGTGTGAATTAGTATAGCGGAAAACTTTTGACGATTAAAACTATGTTCGTATGTTGAAATCTGATTCCGACGTAAAAGTCGTTTCGTGCAGATAATAACTTTGAAAGCTTACGGAAACGTATTTGAAGTAAAGTAAGGAAGACAGTTTGCAGTTAAGATAGAAATCAGAATGTAAGCGCAAACTGAAATATGATGTTAGTACGATAAAATCGATTTTCGTCTTAACGCCGATTCAGAAAATACTTAACTATGAAACACGTTCGTAAATGAGCAGAAGGCAGTAAGCTACTGAGGAGGTTTGCAGTAAAGATAAGATGCTTAAAGTAAATGCAAACTGAGATTTAGAGTAGTTCAGTCAATCTTGACCTACATCCACTTTTGGCTTCCTCCACCGACGAGGTCACCGACATCCATTAGAGGCCTTCCTTTAATAGGCGAAGGCCAACCACCCTTTTATAGTTTCACTCCTTTTGACAGGCTTAGGAGACAACCCTTACAAACTTTTCTCTCCTCTCTTGAAAGATCAAAACTTGGAAGAAAAGAGGGAGGAGAACTTCTAGACTTTACAACACTTTTGAGCTCTAAAATCACAGAGTAAGATCAAGCTTTCGGTGCTTTTTGGTTGCCCTTTCATACAAGGAAAGGGTGGGGTTTATATAGGCCCCAAACTGGTTTAAATTTGGAGCTCAAAAGTGTATTTTCTCAGATTTTCGGGGTCCTAGCGGTACTACCTCCTGACTGGGGCGGTACAACCGCCTGATAGAGCTCGGAGACCGAGCTCTGGCGGTGCCATCACTTGATAGGGGCGGTTTCACCACCTAGTCTCACTCGGAGACTGAGCCCAGGCGGTGCCACTGCCTGACTGGGGCGGTTGCACTGCTTGGCAGAGCTCAAAGACTGAGCTCAGGCGGTTGCACCGCCCAGCCTAGCTCGGAGACTGAGCCCTAGGTGGTGCCACCACTAGCCAAGAGATATGGGTCCGAATGGGTTGATCCATTCGGGCCAATTTGGGTCTGTCAAGAGCTCAATTGCCCCAATATTAAGTTAATGGGATCACCTCCCATTTCTAATTTAATCATCGTGCTAACTATGATTTTTCTTAAGACATTTACTGCAACTTGCTCCGGTGCGTCAATCGCTTCTTCCGGTGAGCTTCTGGCGAACTTCCGTCGATCATCCGATGAACCCTCGGTGATGCTCCTACGGACTTCTGGCAAACTCCTGGACTTGCGATGATCCACTTGGCGAGTTCCGACGAGCTTCTTTTGGCAAGCTCTTGGACTTCTTGACTTTGTTCCCGTAGAACCTCTAACGACCGTCCAGACTTTCGTCGAACTCTCGAACTCCCAACGTGATCATAGTCTTGACTCCGGCGCAACTCCTACTGCATGTCTTTCTTCCATTGTAGTTAATCCTACACATGTAAAACAAAACTTCGATCGAGACAAATAATCCTAAGAAATTAACCAAGTTGTCCGACATGTCATTGGTCCCTTGATGTTTCGTTTGATTCTTCGGCGCATTGTCCTCTCCTGCGGCTTATTGCCGAATTGGCCAGTTGACTCCGCAACTCCGATATCCTTTGTACAATACCCACTCTTCTTGGCCCGATGCCCGAGTCCACGACCTGAAGCCTTCTGTCGATACATCGATCGATCCACCGTCCCGACGTCCAGTCTTCTGACATGTTCCTCCGGCACAACATGATTTTTCCTACTTTAATTGTCTCATCCTGATCGAAGCATCCTGCGTTACTCAAAATGCAGATTAAAACATAAACATATATCAAGTAGTTTCATCATCAAAATACGAGATTCAACATTTTTTATTGCATATGTGATATCGCTCCAAATTTCCCTATATATATGAGATATAATTTTAATAATACTAGTCATTTATATAAGAATATTGTTAAGTTAGATGAATAAGAAGTTTTTTAAGTAAAAATTTTAGGTAACTTAGATAAATTATTTAATAAAATAAAAAGATTGATGAAGATATTATTTATAAAGCAGAATGATTAAAATGACGAGGGGCATGAGTATTGTATGATCATTGAATATTTTTAAAATTAAAAAAATATTTATAAGATAATTATAAAACTAACAATGTCTTATGAAGCAATATATACACAAATTTATGTTCCTGAGATGAATATATAAAATTATTAAAAAAAATAAAAAATATATATTTTATTTATAAATAATTAGAGATCAGAGAAATAATTTAAGATGACATATGTTTAGTAGACTTCATAGTTAAAAGAAATAAAATAATTAATATTATTGGTTTGGAGAGAAGAGATAGAGAAAAATATAAAATGTTCTTAATAAAAAATATAAATAAAATTTAAGTGCTTTACACATAATTAAACATATAAATTTTTATAATGCTCAATGATTATAAAAAGTTCATGTAATTGATACTAGATAATTGAAACGTATAATTTTATTGTTATTGTGGTTTATGTTCAATCTCCCGGTATTGATTTTTAGATCTGTTTCCTAAAACTAATTGCAGTCTGTCTCGGCTTCAGCAGTAATTGGATCCCAATTAAAGAACAAAAATTCCCTATTTATGATGAGTGGGATGAGGGCCAAGCACCTACCTTCGTTCTAATGGACCCAGTGGAGCACACCTGGAGTGCTCGAGACGCCCGAGACAGCTACGCTCTCATCTCTTCATTTCACGTCAGTGTCCCGGCGACATGATGTCAGCAAAACAGCGGGACCCACCGTTAAAGTACTAGAAAATGTGTGGTGCCTGCCTTGTAAGAGACAGGGGAGCCTCATCCTTGTGGGCCACGTTGTGAGCGCTTCTTTACTCCGTTGAACACGACCAAATCTCTCCGGCCGCCGTTGTTTGCTCTCTCAGATCAAAACGACCCTCTCCTCCTCCACAGAGATTTAGAGAGAGTCAACCTCTGTTTCTCAATTGCGTCAGATGGGAAGGAGGCCAAATGAGGCGGGCGGGCGGCCCTTATTCTGGATCCTCGTCGCGGCAGTGCTCATCTCATGCGCGCTGGCCTACGTCGGCCTGTCGACGGCACTCCGCCGGCAGGAATCTCGCTTCCTGGGGCTGCCGAACGACGGCTTGGAGCTGGAGGGGACAGGAGCCGGCGGAGGTGACGAGGATTGCTGCAGGGGGCAGGAGCATCTGGAGCTCTGGGGGGCCGCCGTCAAGTGGGGCGCCGATCACAAGTTCAACTCGTCCAGAGATTGCTGCCGCGCTTGCAAGGCCATGTGCGGCAGTGTGGGGCCGTGCCTCTGTAACTCCTGGGTGTTCTGCGGGGATAGGGAGCGGTGCGGCGAGAGATTCGGAGAGGTTAGTGTGTTCCCTTTATTTAATTTTCAGGATTCTCGATGCATTTGATCGAAAGTTGGTTCGTTTTGTTCATTGTCGTGTGATGTTTATGAAAGGAGAGATTTTTATGATTTCTGTAGAGTTTGTTCGACTGGTGCTGGAAGATGTTGTTTCCATGTCAGTGTTTTATGCCTTCGCTTTTTCTTTACCTCTAAGAAATAGATTTTCTTCTGTTTGATGAGCTACGCGACCTCCCAGCTTCGCTAATTGAAGGTCATTTTACTACTGAGTTGATATAATCAACTTTCTTTAATGGGATTTTCACGGTGCATCAAGGATGCATCTTTGTTGATATCGTCCAAGGTTCATGTGACAATGGATGATATTCCCCAGACATAACGAGGTTTATGGTTTTGGAAACAATGGAGAAGAAGAATCTTGCTCTGTCCACTTTGAAAGAAAATGAGAAGAAGAAGTTTGTTTGTGATTTGTCAGCCCTGACTAGGGGATTAAAACAAAATTTCCTTTCTGATGAGCTCGTTAATATTTTTTTCAGCCCTGACTAGTTTCAGATGGTACACCTGAATTAGTCCGACGTTGTAAGCAGGACAGTCATCTCTGGTTGGAGGGATTATTACACCCCATTGAAGGTGAGAAGATATTATGATGATTTACAGAATGTGGGAGGATGTGGTGTTGGCTTATAAGGTTACTCGTACCTACTACTTAACTCGAGCTTGAGAATTTTAGATAACATGGTTCAAGGTTCAAGTTACTGGGTTTATAGTTCTATCAGGCCACGTTGTGCCATGAGACCTTTTTTAAGTGTGTATATCATGCTTTTTTCTCGGGGTCTTCAGGTTCCATTAAGGAACAAATCTTTCTTGACCCTAGTAACATTGCTTATTGTCTCAAGATGTGGCTATAGGAGTGACTGCAGTAAGAGAATGAGTTAATATTAGTTCTTATACTCCTTCATTGACATTGTAACTTTGGAACCCAATTTGCAACATCTACTTCTCCTGATAGATTGCTTTTCTTAGGGAAGATCATGGCTGACTGACATGGGAGTGTCTAATTTGTTACAATTTGCTCATATGAACCTTACTATTGATGATATGATTTTTTTTTTTAACCAACAATATTGACTCATAATCTTTAACTCATCCCACTCAATTATGACAGCTCATCAGCATATTCCCTGCACAAAGTTAAAGCTATTTCAAGGTGCTTTACTTAATGACCAAGGAATGCATTAAAAGAATTGGTTAGCAGTTGTAAAACACTTAATTTCGAAATTCCCTCTGCATGAAGGGTTGTTTCATGCACTAGTACTTATTTTGGTATTTAGGGCTTAGAAAGAACTTTTAGAAACTGATGATATTTTAACAGAAGCTCTCTTAGAGTTCTCCTTTAAACTCTGTATCTCTTGGATGCTTCCTTGAGTGATGAGTCTTTTATTTTCAGTTCTATATCCTTGTTTAATTTCCTTTGGGTGGTAAACTTTATGTATCCTTTTGTGATTTTAAACTTGGTAGTGAGCTGTTTTTCTATCTTATTGAAGTATTATCATGAGTTTATACATTTTCTATCCAAAAAACTGTACCATCGATTTTATTTCGATATCTATTTTACTTTACCCCCCATTCTACATCACCCCGGTATCAATTTGGTATCAAAGCTAAAGGCTAGAGATCATGGAAAGGCGGAATGGAAAAGATATAGTCGGTGAAAGTAGCGACCATGAAGATGATGCTGAGTCGTTGAGGCTGCAGCTACGTAGATTGCTGCGTAGTCTACAAGAAAAAAATGAAATAATTAAAAAACTTCGAAGTAGAAACAATCAGCATAAAAATGATTCCATGAGTTTACTTCTGATGATAATACACCCGCTCTTCTAAGGGAGTCGAGAAGATATCGGACAACAAATTGAGTCCAAGAAGAGTGGCAGAATAAATATAACCTAAGATTGGAGATTCTAGAGTTTAAGGGTAAAATAAATGTTGATGACTTTATCGATTGGATTAATACAGTAGAAAGAATTTTCGATTTTCATGAACCACCAGAACAAAAGAAGGTCAAACTTGTGGCACTCAAACTCAGACGGAATGCTTCTTTTTGGTGGAAAAATCTGAAAAAACAAAGAGAATATGAGGGGAAGAGTAAAATCGTAATATGGGAAAAAATGAAAAGGGAGCTGAAGAGAAAATATTTACCTCACAATTATAGGCAAGAGATCTTTCTCAAAATTCATGATTTCAAGCAAAAAGATCTTAGTGTGGAGGAGTACATTGCAGAATTCGATATTCTGATGTTAAAAGGAGAGCTTGTGGAACCGGAAGAGCAAACCATTACAAGATACTTAGGAGGTCTGAAATATGAGATTGCTAAAGTGGTTTAATTACAGTCATATTGGTCTTTAAATGATGTGAGCAAGCTGGCATTCAAAGTTGAAAAACAACAAAAGTTTAAAAAGAGTTATCGGTATGGTTCAAAAGAAGGATATACAAAAGGAGGAAGTTCCAAGCCTACTGTCCAAAGCAAGGTGATATCGAAGGTGTAAGAAAAGGGTGAAGAATCTACTGGCAGTAAAAAAAGACCTAATTCTTCTATCCTAAGTGGCCAAAAATGCTTCAAATGTCATGGTTTTGGGCATATTGTTTTAGATTGTCCAAATAGGAGGATTGTAACTTTGGTTGATGATCATAGTGATGGAGGAGTAGATGAAGACAAACCAAAATATGATGAAGATAAGGAAGAGATTACTTATGCAGATCATGGTTTGTCTATTGTATTGCAGCGTAGCTTATAAGTGTCTTATGTGGCCGAGGATAAAAGTTGGGTGAGAAAAAATATGTTTCACACTAAATGCACGTCTCTTGGCAAGGTGTGCTTGGTAATCATCGACAGCGGTAGCTTTGAGAACGTGGTATTTTTGGAGATGGTGCAGAAGCTAAAGTTGGATACAATCCCTCATCCACATCCATACCAATTATATTGGTTGCAAAAAGAAAAAGACATCAAGGTAACTAAAAGATGTTTAGCTTCATTTTCTATTGGCAAGTATTATAAAGACGAAGTATGGTGTGATGTTGCTCCTCTGGACGCTTGTCATTTACTGTTGGGAAGACCTTGGCATTATGATAGAAGGGTGTTGTATGACGGCTACAAACATACTTATTCTTTTAAGGTGAATGAAAAGAAGATTATCTTAGCTCCATTACAACCTTCTGAAATCAGTGCATCAAAGAAGGAAGTTAGTGCTTTTATGTCTTATAGTGAATGCAAAGGTGAATTAGACAAGGGTGGTCATGTTTTGGCCCTAATGGTAGTAAAGGAGAACGAACAACATAAGTAGACACCGACAATCATAAAACCAATCCTAGAGGAATTTTAAGATGTTATACCGGAAGAGATTCTACATGACCTTCCATCTTTAAGAGACATCCAGCATCACATTAATATTATTACGGGGGCTATTCTGCCTAATAAGACAACATACAAAATGAGTCTCAAGGAGTATGAAGAACTTCAAAGACAAGTTGATAAATTGGTGAAAAATGGGTTAATTCGGGAGAGCATGAGTGCTTATGCGATTCCAGCCTTGTTAGTGCCTAAAAAGGATGGTTCTTGGAGAATGTGTGTGGACAACCGCACTATCAACAAAATCATAGTGGATTATCGTTTTCCAAGTCCAATGTTAGATGATTTACTTGATCAATTATGTGGTGCTTTTATTTTTCTAAAATTAATTTGAGGAGTGACTATCACCAAATAAGAATGAGGCTTGGAGATGAGTGAAAAACATCATTTAAAACTAGAGTAGGCTTATATGAATGGTTAGTTATGAGAGTCGGTATACCACTTTTGATGTAGGCTTTGGGAAGAATCTACTCAAAAGTGGTATACCGACTCTCATACCTCCCATCGATCAGAACTCATGAGAATATTTGTTGTAGTTTACTTTGACGATATATTGTTGTAGTTTATCTCATACCTACCATTTAAAAGCACCTTCGATGTAGGCTTTGGGAAGAATCTACTCAAAAGTGGTATACCGACTCTCATACCTCCCATCTATCAGAACTCATATAACCCATCTATTTAATGCTCCTAGACATATACTAGATATCTCATACCTACCATTTGGGCTATCTAATGCTCCTAGCACCTTCATGAGAATATTTGTTGTAGTTTACTTTGACGATATATTGGTGGACAGCAAGAGCGAAGAAGAGCATATGAATCATCTGAAAGAGATCTTTCTTATTTTGAGGTAGCAAAAGCTTTATGCTAATCTAAAGAAGTGTAATTTCTTTACTTCTAGTGTTGTGTTTTTGGGGTATGTTGTTTCAAAAGATGGAATCATGATGGATCAAAGTAAGGTAGAAGCTATTCTCAATTGGCCAACACCTGCTTCATTGCATGATGTGAGGAGTTTCCATGGATTAACTTCTTTTTACAGAAGATTCATTAAGGGTTTCAGCTCTATTGTCGCTTCGATCACCGAATATCTGAAATGTGATAAATTTAAATGGACTAGTATGGCTAATGATGCTTTTGAGCTTTTAAAAAGAAAGGTGACCAAAGCTCCTATCTTAGTTATACCAAATTTTAACAATGTGTTTGAGGTTGAATGTGATGCATCTAATGTGGGAATTGGTACTGTTTTGAGCCAAGACGGAAAGCCCATTGTATTTTTTAGTAAAAAACTGAATGATACGAGAAATAAATATTCTACCTATGACAAGGAGTTTTATGCCTTTTTTCGAGCTTTATCTCATTAGAGTCAATATCATCTTGCCAGGCCATTTATCTTATATTCTGATCATGAGGCATTAAAGTTCATTAATCACCAGCACAAGCCAAATAAGAGGCATGCAGCTTGGGTGGAGTATTTGCAATCTTATAACTTTATAATCAAGCACAAATCTGGTGTTCAAAATGTAGTTGCTAACGCATTGAGTAGAAAGTATTCTTTATTATCAGCAATGGAAGTCAAAGTGGTTGGATTTGAAATATTCAAAGATCTCTATGAGAATGATATGGATTTCGGCTCAATATGACAATTTCAAATCAGGTTCCTTTTAACAATTTTCTATCTTTAATGGTTTCTTTTTCGAGCTAATGCTTTATGTGTTCCATCTTGTTCTTTGAGACAAGTAATTCTATCTAAAGCTCACGGTGGTGTTTTGGGTGGACATTTCGATAGAGACAAGACTCTAGCTCTTGTTCAATCAAACTTCTATTGGCCGAAGATGTTTAGAGATGTGGAGAGACATGTAATGCAATATCGAGTGTGTCATTTTGCAAAAACAAGAAGTCAAAATTCTGGATTGTACACTTCATTGCCTGTGCCAAATGCTCCATGGGAGGATATGAGTCTTGATTTCGTTTTGGGACTGCCAAGAACTCAAAGGAACAAGGATTCTATCATGGTTGTTGTTGACAAATTTTCAAAAATGTCTCATTTGTTCCCTGCAATAAATCGAATGATGCATCTCATATTGCTGATTTGTATTTTAAGGAGATGGTTAAATTGCATGGTATTCCAAGAACTATGGTGTCTGATCGAGATTCAAAATTTCTTAGTCATTTTTGGAGAACTCTTTGCAGGAAGCTAGGTACTTCTTTGAATTTTAGCAGCTCGCATCATCCACAAACCGATGGGCAAACTGAGATAACGAATAGAAGCTTGGGAAATTTTCTCGAAAGCTATATTGGCAAGAATGTTAAGTAGTGGGATCTCATTTTTCCACAAATTGAGTTTGCCTACAATTGTTCTATGCACCATAGTATTGGTAAGAGTCCTTTTGAGGTTATTTATGATGCTAATCCTATTGGTCCTTTGGACTTCGTTACTCATTCGATAACTAAGCAATTTAGTGGAGATAATGATAAGAGAGTAAAGCAGATAAAGAAGCTACATGAGGGTGTTAAAGCAAATATAGAAAAACAAAATGAGAGGTACATGGAAGCTGCCAACAAACACAGAAAACATATGAAGTTTAATGTTGGTGATTTGGTTTGGATTCATCTAAGGAAGGAGAGGTTTCCATCGGGCAAATTTGAAAAATTGAAACCAAAGGCTGATAATCCATTCAAAGTACTCGAGAGAATTGGAAAAAACGCTTATAAGATCGAGCTATCTAAAGATTACGGAGTGTCCTTAACATTTAATGTTGCTGATTTAAGTCCTTTTTACAATCAGGTTGATGAAACAAACAAGGACTTTAGGACAAGCCTATTTCAACCAGGGGAGATTGACACGAGAGTGTCTAATTTGCTATAATTTGCTCATATGGACCTTGTTGATGATATGATATTTTTTTCAGCTAACAATATTGCCTCATAATTTTTAACTCAGCCCACTCAAATATGACAGCTCATCAGCATATTCTCTGCACAAAGTTAAAGCTGTTTCAAAGTGCTTTTCTTCATAACCAAGGAATGTATTAAAAGAGTTGGTTAGCAGTTGTAAAATACTTCATTTCGAAATTTCCTATGCATGAAGGGTTGTTTCATGCACTAGTACTTATTTTGGTGTTTAGAGCTTAGAAATGACTTTTAGAAACTGATGATATTTTGGCAGAAGCTCTCTTGGAGTTCTCCCTTAAACTTTGCATCTCTTGGATGCTTCCTTGAGTGGTGAGTCTTTTATTTTCAGTTATGTATCCTTGTTTAATTTCCTTTGGGTAGTGAACTTTCTGTATCCCTTTGTGATTTTAAACTTGGTGATGAGCTACTTTTCTATCTTATTAAAGTATTATCATGAGTTCATACATTTTCTATCCAAAAAACTGTACAATCGATTTTCTTTCGATATCTATTCTACTTTACTCCCCCATTCTGCATCACCCCGATATCACTAACCCATTGTAGCACCATTTGCTGAGATCTGGACTTGTGAGGCTTGTTCTTTTGCTAGGGAAGAGGGAGAATCTATGAATTTATACTTATTTTCTCATAAATTGTTGAGGACTATGCTGTTACTGTTTAACATTTTTTTTATTAGTTTATTCTGCTAAAGTATGTTTTGCCGAAGCAAATCATTTCAGCATGGTAATAAATGCATAGGAATCATATCATTTAATTGTCAGAGCTCTTTTCTGTACTTCATGCTATAATAAAGACATCTACCATGTTCCTGAAGATATTTTACTGTTAACTGATTGGTTCCTTTCTTGTTATCAAGAGTGTAATTCTTGGTTTATGTCAGTGTTTGAAGAGGTGTCTATGTCTGTTTACTTCGGATTTGGAGATATTGAATTTGGTTCTACCTCTTGGAGGACTAATGTTCATATAGTTTAATCGGTGCCTTAACCATTTAATTGCACTCGTCCACAGTGCTGGCTGAAAAAACAGGAGGATGTCCTGCTTCCTGCTCTGCATGATTTGGGGGAAAAAGTGATATGGACTTCTGGTCTTGTTTATGGAATAGGAGAGGTAAGTTGGTGTTTGGTGTTTTCTTGACAGTCAGTAGCTATATGTAGAATTCTTTGTTAAGTTTTAATCTTATTGAAATACATTTACTATTATGTACTATTAGCATCACAATTCATATTACTGGATAAGAAATAACTAAATTGGTTACCAGATTAGAAAGTTTCTACATCTTGTGAAACATTTAGCTTCTTATTTTTTTAACCTTGTTTGCAGTGATGTTACTTGGTGAACATAAATCAACTGGATCAAATATTAATTTTGTTTGCTAGGCCTATCCTTCTTTCTGGATTCTCTTTTGAATTACAGTCCTGCTGTTAAGGTTTTTGGAATAATATTAATATCAATATATACTCATAGTTTGCTTGCTAAAGGAGTAGTTCATAAAACAGTTCTTCTCTGTCAGCCTTTTGTGTAGGCAAATTCAAATCTCCTTTTGATCTGCATTGATTCTCATGTAGTTGATCTCAAGCCATGCTCTTTTGGATGCCAGCATCATTCCTTTAAATCCATAAATAATTATTAATTTTTTTAATATTAGGTATGATGGCACTTGTTTCTTCTTATATATCTATGTATGGCTGTTCTTAGTTACAACCTTTTCTTCCAACTCTTTATGGGCAAAAAGAAATATGTGAAAAAGGTACCCGAATATTTTAGTACAGACCCTTAGAGCAAGTAAAAGTATATAACAGAGACTGCTAGAAAACATTCAAAGGTGCATCAATATTATTCATTACTAATGAGTTTTGTTGGTTAAATTGTTGATATTCTTAAGTGTTTATCCTAGAACTTCAATTATAAATTCCGGAAATTATTTCTGCTGAAGTTTGTTTGATGGCCTTTATTGACTTTTTTTAATCATCATGACATTGAAATAAACTTGTAAACTTTTGAATATCATCTTTACCAGATAACAAAGATTAGAAACATGTTTTGACAAAAGAATGGTCTATATTTTGTCTCTTTTCAGCAAAAAATTGCTTATCTAGTTTTTTTCTTTTCTTGTACAGGGCATTGTTGGTTTGGAAACAGATTATGGAACTCTTCATATTAAAGTAAGTGATAATGTTTGTATCAAATTTGCAATGTCAAGATGTGAATGCAAGTTGTTCTACTCAGAGACTGTTTCCTTCCTCTTTTTACAGGCAAAAAAATTATATATAATTCTCATTAGTAGGGTCCTTAAATGCTGCTTCTTGTTTCTGATTGACCACTAGTGTTTAACCATCTAGCATTTCAATCTTGACTACATTATTTGGCTACACTTTCTCCACGATGTTTTTATATCTATTTCAGATGCTTCCATTCCTAACTTCGTTATGTGGAAACATAGCTATCATGTATTATGCTCTTCTTTCTTGTTCTGCATAAAAAAAATGAAATGAGATATGACTGGTATATTTTCATGATCAAATGTGAGATTACCGTCTTTGTTAACAGGCATTTATTCAAGGATAGAATTAATTAAAGAAAATAGATCAGTTGTTGAAGCAGATTTTTCCATGAGATATAAAGCTATGAAAAGTATGAATTGGTTGATGGAAGTCAGATAAAGAAGTATCATGTACTGATTTATAGGGTAAAGTTATGTTCGCAATATAACAGTATGTTGAAAATCTTCGAAGAGACTATCAATTTATGACTTTAGTTGCTGGATCTTTGCATAAGAATGTTGAGATGGATGTGTGAAGTTACTGGGAAAGATAGGAAAAGAAATAGTATTATTCATCAATAACTAAGTATCGTTTCGATAGAGGATGAGATGAAAGAAAATTATTTAAGATGGTGTAGACATGTGCTTAGAATACCTCTGGATGCGATATTCCGAAAAAGTGAAATGATTAATGTTAATGGTACTAGGAGAGATAGAGGAAAACATAAAGAGACCTTAAGTATTCTAAACTTAATTAAACATATGACTTTTTATATATCTCAATAACGGTAAAAGATCAATGTTGCCAACCCCAAATAACTAAGACTTGGCTTTATTGTTGTTATTATAGTTGCTGGATCTTTGCATAAGGTGATTAAACACACTATTAAGTGACCCACTTGGGTTTCTCATTTGTAGTTCAATGATTAGATCAGGACTTTCTTGTTTAATTTCTATAAAGATTTCTATCGAAGGCTTCCATTGGGGAAACATGAAGTTTCAGCTATGTAGTCCATCTGCAACATTTTTCATTTGAAGTTTGAACTCCTTCTGAACCTTCAAAGACCAGATGTCAAGCCATATTGCATTGCATGTTATTATTGGATGGCATAGTGTTCATGTAACAATTCTTAGGTTGTAAGGGTCATGGTAGAGTTAATTTATTCTTTGAATGAAACTTAATTTGAAAATATCAGCTATTTTGGAGGTACACTATCATCCCTCTATGAGTCCAGATTGGTGACTACGGACTATGTATGAGCTTGTTTTCTGGATGTTTTACTGTATCGATCACAAAGGTAAACTACTTAATGGTTTTCTTATTTAGGATGATTTACGAGCTTCCTACTGGTTGTCTTTGTCACAAGTGGTTGTCAATTTTTTTCCTTTTATTGTGCCTTCATTATCCATCAACCATGGATTATTCTGGGAAGGATAATAATATGGCTGCAACGATCGACTTCATTCTTATATTCTTTTCCCTGATACAGCTTTTCCCTGATTGTGCACCTCATTCTATCACCTACATTCTTGAGCTGTTGCGATCACATCGTTGTGCTGGTTGCCAAATTTATCGTGCTGAAAGTCGAGGCCCCTCTTGGGATCCTAAAGGGGACCACATATCATACGTAAAATACCTAAACTTTCTTCTTAAGTTATCATATGTGAAATACTTGAACTATCTACCTGAGATTAAAGTTCACTTTTTCCTGATATCTTGCTTTTTATATCCATCATAGAAAACGGTGCAGTTGATGAGACACTGATTTTGAGAGAACTAGAATTCTTAAACTCAATACTTCTATTTAATGATTCAATTTTCTTTTTTCAATGAGACTAGATAAGATTTAGAGCAAATTTTCGATGATGAAGATTTGTAACTTTTGTCATGCACTAGTTCCCTGCTCACTAGGAAGGTGCAAAGCTAAATACAGAAATTATATGATTAATACCTAGGTTTCCATTACAACAAGTGCACAGCTTTAGTTTGTGTAAACTACACCTGTTGTCATGCAGTAGCTCCCTGCTCACTAGCAAAAGCACAAGGCTAAATACTGAGGGCATGAATCTGATACTTGGGTTTCCATCACATTGTCAGAATGTTGTTGTGTCAAGCAGATAATCATCTAAAGAATTTATATGCTTTCTCAAACCTATTTAAGAAATATCTTTAAATTAAAAAATGGACATTTGCTATTTTGCAAAAAATGTTAAGACCACAATAGATGCAGATCGTCACAAACATATGACATATGCATTTACACATTTGTAGACAAACTAACAAAACACATGCAAATATAAGCCTGTCTGTATGTGGTACAATATATAGAAGTGTTTACATTTCTACGTTTTAGAGAAGGTTCACTGAGCATTAGAAAATGTTTCAGAGATGTTGAACATTTTCATCTTCTCACAGATGATTCTTCTATGAAATACAGGCTTCTTTTGGTCCTCCTTATGCTTTGGTTCAAGGAACACTGGAAGCTGAAGGAGTCCAGTTTAAGAAGTTACCGGTGGAGGCATGCTCTACAGTAAAAAGAGGATCGGTTGCATGGATTGACTCTGGCCCTGAATTTTTTATCAGCTTAGCAAATCATGACGAGTGGAGAAGAGCATACACAGTGTTCGGTGCCATTTTGCCCGAAGACATGGAGATTGCAGAAAAAATAGCTGGCCTTCAAACGAGGTCAGATGTGTGGAACAACATCGATGTATTGGTGCTGGAAAAACCCATCTATCTGAAGCTCAAGCGAATAACAAATTTAGGTGCAAATGGGTCATAGATAAATTTTTTGCCTAGCTTGATTGGGTTCCATGATATCATTGTGATCTGGTCTTTTGTTCCTTGAAACAGTCAGACTGAAACCAGTTCAGCTTTTATAGAGTCTGTATATAAAAGAAAAGAAAAAGGTTGTACTCAACAGACAAAATCTTGTTCTACAACCACTATATGTAAAGGAAGAAATGACAAATGAAATGAGTGACCCTCAGCAATTTTACTTATGCAAATAACTTCAACTTTCAAGCTGCTTCACTTGTTTATTGGTTGGTGGCTTAGTCTTTCTGTTAAAATATTGAAGGGATCATCTGGTTTCGTGACGCAGTAGCAGAAAACATGAATGTTAATTATCAGGGGTGAAAGTACGGTAAGCTATCTGAATCTTCAAACTTTTGAGAAAAATTGCATGAACAAAAAGGGAGTATTTCTTATGACGGGGGTGAGAAGCACTCCAAATTTTTAGTTCTTCAATAAGCATTATGAAAGAGTAGAAAGTTATGAGCCAGGACACCAACATTATTTTTGTAATTAAAGGATAATAAACTAGGAAGTATGCGTTTGATGAGAAAAGCACTTTGATTATATATAAATATAAATACATATATATATATATATATATATAAATATGTATATATATATATGTATATATAAATGTATATGTATATATATGTATATGTATATATATGTATGCATATAAATATGTATGTATATATATATATATATATATACATATATACATATATATATATGTATGCATATAAATATGTATGTATATATATATATATATATATATACAGATATGTATATGTATTTGTATATATAAAAATATATGTATATGTATATGTATATATATATATAAATCTGTGTATATATATATGTATATGTATATATATATATATGTATATATAAAATATGTACATATAGATATAAATATAAATATAAATATATATATATATATATATATATATATATATATATATATATACATATATACATATATATATATGTATATATATATGTATATATACATATATACATATATATATATATATGTATATATATATACATATATATATATATATATATATATATATATACATATATACATATATATATACATATACATAGAAATAAGCAAGATGAACTTGTTGAATCTCGGATTTTGATAATGAAATCAATTGATAAGTTTGTGATCTAATATGAATTTTAAGTGACGCAAGACTAGCTTTGATCATGAAGAGACAATTTGATTAAAGTAGGAAGAATCAATGTTGGGCTGAAGTGAAACATATCAGAAGATTGGACATCGAACCGAAGGATTGGTCTATATATTGGTAGAAGGCTTCGTGCCATATGTTTGAGCATCGGGCTAAGAAGATCAGACATTGTGCTAAGGAGATCGGATATTGCAAGAAGACAACATATCGATTGGGTAATATGTCGAAGGAGAAGATGATACGCCGAAGAGTCAGACAAAGTGCTAGATGAACTAATGACATGTCGGATAACATATGATTAATGCTTTATAATAACTTGTCTAGATTGAGTTAGTTTAGGTCTAATTGAGTCCGTATTGAGATGAAACAATGCCAACTCAATTAGGGGCCAATTGGGCCTGAATCAAGGCTGAATTGGGCTTGTTATTTGGCCCATTCAATGTCTTGTAGCAAGGTCAGTTGGTGGTACCGCCTAGTCTAGGTGATGGCACCGTCCAAATATAGTTTTCAAGATAATGTCAAGCGGTGGTACCGCTAGACTGGGTGGTGGTTCCACCCAAACACAGTCTCTCAAACTATGTCAAGTAGTGGTATCACCAAACTGAGTGATAATACTACCCAGCACAGGCAGTGGTACCGTTAGGACTCGTGAAACCTAGGATGAGACCTTTTTTGGCTCCATTTTTTTAAGTCATTTGTTGTCTATAAATAACCTAAATATTTCTGCTTCAAAGCATGAAATTGAGTTGAAAGAGGGAGAAAGAATACTTCAAAAAAATGGGAAACTTTCTTAGGATTTAGAGTCTCTTCCTCCTAGAGTTAGAAGTTTCCTAAGAGAGGAGTAAGGCCTAAAATAGAGGTTGTAAAGGTTCTATCTTGAGCCTATCAAAAGGAGAAATAGTTGTAAGGGTAGTTGATCTTCACCTATTGAAAGAAGATTGGTATTGGAAGCCGGTGTCCTTGAGTAAAAAAGAATCAGGAGTGAATGTAGGTCATGATGACCGAACCACTATAAAACTCCATTTGCATTTCCTTCATGATTTTTATTTATATTACAAACTAATTTCCTTGCTTATTACTTTCACTACTCTTATGAACATACTTTCAAGTCAAGCACATTTCCGATATGAGCTTTTATCGAATGATATTTTCGAATTGACGTAATTTTACGAAAGTACTAATTCAACCCCCACTCTTCTTAGTGCTGACTTAGTCCTAACAATTGGTATCAGAGCCAAGTTTTTCTCAATTAGATTAAAACCCAAGAAAGATGGCTTTTTTCAACTTTCAAGGGGGTCTTTCTATCACTCGTCCTTCTATGTTCAATGGGACGAACTACACTTATTGGAAAACTCGGATGAGAATTTTTCTGCTTTCTTTAAACTTTGATTTATGGAATATCATTGAACTTAGTTTTCAAATCCCCTCTAAACCTATAAATGAATGGAATGATTTTGAGAAAATTTTGTTTTCTTTAAATACGAAAGTATGAATGCTTTCTTTTGTGCTTTCGATAAAAATGAGTTTAATCATATTTCAACTTGTGAAACTACACATGACATTTGGCACACTCTTGAAGTCATACACGAAGGCACCGGTAGAGTTAAAGATTCAAAAATTAATCTTTTGATGCATGATTTTAAATTGTTTCGAATAAAGCCAAAGAAAACTATTGTTGACATATACATACGTTTTACGAATGTCATCAATAGTTCAAAAGCACTTGGTAAATATTTTTTCTAATTTTGAACTTGTTAATAAAATACTAAGATCCCTTCCAAAAATTTGGAATCCAAAATTGATGGTAATATAAGAGACAAAGGACTTGAACAATTACCTTTTTAAAGAACTTATCGGGTCTTTGATGACCTATTAAATGACGTACAAGGCATATGAAGAACTTAATAAACATGAGAATAACCTTCTAAAGAATAGGAAGGATTTTGTTGAATCTCGGATTTTGATGATAAAATCAATTGATGGGTTAATTGATCTAATCCATATTATTGAGTTAAGTGTGCAGGATTAACTACGATAACCAGAAAACACAAAGCAAGGATACCGGAGTCAAGTTCGATGGACGTTTAAGAGTCCGAAGAATCGTCGGAGATGCTACCGGAACCAATCGAGAAGAAATCGGGAACCTGTCGGAATTTTCGGAAGTTCGCCGAAGAGATCGTCGGAGGTTCACGGAGATCACCGAGAAGGCTCGGCTACTCATTAAAGTCATCACAAGTTCGGGAGCTTGCTGAGAGTCCGTCGGGAGAAGTTCGTCGGAAAGCTCGCCGGAACAAGACTCGATGTTCGCGGTTGAAAATTCCCTTCTTCCTAATTATGTATTCAAATTGACTAAGGCTCTCTATGGCTTGAAACAAGCTCCTAGAGCTTGGTATGAAAGGCTTAGTTCCTTTCTTATTTTAAATAATTTTACCAAAGGCAAGGTTGATACTACATTGTTTATTAAATATTTTGAAAATAATTTTCTTATTGTGCAAATTTATGTTGACGATATTATTTTTGGCTCTTCAGATGAATCACTATGTGATTCATTTACCAAATGTATGAGTCATGAATTTGAAATGAGTTTAATGGGTGAATTAACTTTCTTTTTAGGATTACAAATCAAACAACTTAAGGATGGTATATTTCTTAACCAATCTAAATATACATTAGAATTGTTAAAACGATTTAACATGGATAATTCAAAAGCAATAAACACCCCTATCAGTACTATGACTAAGTTAGATATGGATGAAAATAGTGAAAATTTCGATCAAAAAACATATAGGGGAATGATAGGTAGTCTACTCTACCTTACCACGATTAGATCGGATATTATGTTTAGTGTAGGACTTTACGCTAGGTTTTAATCAAATCCTAAATTATCTCATCTTAAAAGTGTTAAAAGAATATTTAGGTATCTTAAAGGAACTCCAAATTTAGGATTGTGGTATCCAAAATCTAAAAAATTTGATTTAATAGCTTATACGGATGCCGATTTTGGCGGATGCAGGATAGATAGAAAAAGTACATCCGGAACATGCCAATTTTTAGGACATGCACTTGTTTCTTGGACTTCCAAGAAATAAAATTCAGTTGCACTATCTACGGCGGAAGCCGAATACATTGCTACAAGTGCATGCTGTGCACAAGTTGTCTGGATGAAAAATACATTAGAAGACTATGGAATTTACTTTAAAAATATTCCCATAAAATGTGATAATACTAGTGTCATATGTCTTACTAAAAATCTAATTCAGCACTCTAGAACTAAGCACATCGACGTTAGGCATCATTTCATATGCAATCATGTCCTTAACAATGATGTTGTTCTAGAATTCATTAACACAACATCAATTAGCAGATATTTTTACAAAAGCCTTAAATGAAGACCAATTTGAATTTATTAGAAGTGAACTAGGCAAGTTAAATTGTCCATTAAAGCAAGTCGTTTGAATATATTTTACGAAGAATGTCTCATCCTTGTTCCGTTCATTTGTGGATTTGATTTCATCTTCTTCTTTCGATTCCAAATGATATATTAAAATACAACTCAATATCTCAACCTTTTCTTGAGTCAAACACCTCTGGAAATCAAGAAGGGGGAAGAAAAATTTTCTTTCCTTCTTCCGCGGCAAGCCAACGGTGGCACCGCCAGAATCGACGGTAGCACCGCCTGAGCGCTCGGGCACCAGGCGGTGGCACCGCCCGAGAAGGACTGATCCTATTCCTCCACCAGTAGAATAACCAGAAACACCAATTTTTAAGGGAAATGAATCTCCTCCTCCTAGTCCCATTGGTGCAGCACCTTCAGCTCCTGTTTCATCCTCTGAAGGACTTATTATGGCAGAACTATCTCAGATCAAATTCCAACAAGACCAACTCAAATCGCAGCAAGAACAAATTCAACTCCAGCAAATTGAAATTTTAAAGGAACTACGACAAATAAATCAAAAAATAGATGTTATGTATCAGCACTATGGATTACCTCCTAAGGATTGATGTATCTTTTTATTTTGTTTTGTTTACTCTTAATCTCAAGTTCCAAGCTGGTCATCTTTTGAACGCAAACTGAACCTTCTTTTTAAATGTATTTTTAAAATTCTGGATATATGCTTATGGATGAATGCTGATTTTTCCTTTTAAGTTGAATTCTGGATAAGTATTTTTGGTAAATTTGAATGATTAATCTTAATGCTATATTCTTTCGCTAATGATTTTATGATATTTTGTGAGTCTCGAATTTAATGACTTGATTATGAGTTTCAAATTGACGAATTGAATTTGAATGGGTTTGTATTCGAATTATAATCTTGACTTATTGGAGTTACTACGTGAAATTTTTACATCACTATCTCTTCCTTGTACATCTACAAGTTTTGTTATTTATAGAAAGAAAAGATTTGATAAAATGAATGAATGCTGAATTTTCCTTTAAGATGAATTTAGCATACTTAACTTTGAATGATAAAATTTTTCTGATCAGTGCTGAATTCCTGATGTTATAATCACAAATTATGTGCTTCAAGTCTCATTTCCTTTTTTTGTTGATGACAAAGGGGGAGAAAAGTGATGACTTGTATCATTTTAATAGCATGACTTATATGAATTGCAAAAGCTTTTCAAAATTTTTGAGAATATGCCTTGCAAAATCTTTGAGAAAAGTGATCGATCGATGAATGTCTTATATGCCTTGCAAAATCTTTGAGAATATCGCAAGATCGATTGATCATATTGAAAGCATGTCAAACATGTATATCATGAAATTCATGTTGAAAATCTTTATCTCTTGTCATAGTAAAATTTGTCTATTATCTTTCGACTTGAAAAGGATTTTCATCGAAGTTTCGCATTTATATTATGCTTAATGAGAATAACGATAAGTTCTACGGTTAGAACTTATCGGTTTATGCTTGAATTCAATAGGATGGAATTCAAGTGTTTTTATCTTCTCATAATATGGCATATAGATAGGGGGAGTTATGTTTAACTCCGTCATCAATTGATTGTCATCATCAAAAAGGGGGAGATTGTTGAATCTCGAATTTTGATGATAAAATCAATCGATGGGTTAAATGATCTAATCCATTTTATTGAGTTAAGTATGCAGGATTAACTACGATAACCAGAAAACACAAAGCAAGGATACTGGAGTCAAGTTCGATGGATGTTTAAGAGTCCAAAGAATCGTCGGAGATGCTGCCGGAACCAACCGAGAAGAAATCAGGAACCTGTCAGAATTTTCGGAAGTTCGCCGAAGAGATCGTCGGAGGTTCACGGAGATCACCGAGAAGGCTCGGCTACTCATTAAAGTCATCACAAGTTCGGGAGCTTGCTGGGAGTCCGTCGGGAGAAGTTCGTCGGAAACCTCGTCGGAACAAGACTCGACGTTCGCGGTTGAAAACTTACTTAGGATGTTTTTTTTGTTATGTAGTTCACTTGTAATTAGGATTAGAATTAAGAGATAATCCTATATCCTGGTTATGGGCCAACTGGGCCCAAAATTAGACTTGGTTTGGGCAAAATTTGAAGCTCAAACAAGTGAACCAAAGGGTTTGGCGGTGGCACTGCCAGACTAGGCGGTTGCACCGCCCAGCACTATCAGCGTCTGACACTGACAGGCGGTGCCACCGCCTGTCAGTGGCGATGCCACTGCCAGCATCGGGAACCCAACGAGAATTCAAATTTGGAGCCCAAATTTGAATCCTCTTGAGGCCTATAAATACCCCTCAAATCTCAGCTGAGATGACAATTTTTTTAGCAGCAATTGTTTAAGAGAAAGGCCTTAGAAAAGTCTTAGCTAGTCTTGTTTTCAATTTGCTAGTGTTCACCTCCTTCTTTCTTGCTGAAAATCTGTAAGAGAGTGAACCGGTTGTAAAAGAGTTGTAAGAGGGGTATTCACCCTTCCCTTTCAAGAGATTTGCTAGTGGAAGGTGGGAGCCTCATCGAAGAGGGGCCTCGCAAGTGGATGTAGGTCACTTGACCGAACCACTTCAAAAACGGCGTAATCTCTGGTTTGCATTTCATTACTGCTATTTACATTACTGCAAACCTTCTTACTTGCTTTATTTCATCATTACCTTTGCTGCACAACTTTGCGAATACGCTTTCAAGTTAAGCACTTCCGATTTCGATTTTTATCGTACGAAAGATTTGTTGAAACCAACGTTTTAATCCGCTGAACTAATTTACCCCCCCCTCTTAGTGCCGCTCCGATCCTAACAGATTTGACACTTAGAATAAAAGATCACTCGAGCGAAAGCTTAAGTGATGATAACTTTGAACTCCTCACAAGCAAATTTAAAAAGTTCATAAAACAAGAATCAAAAACTAAAAATAAACTTAAAAAGAAGAAGAAAGCACTCAAGGCTATTTGGGATGATTCGAGTGCATCCGAAAATGAGGAGTAAATCGATGAAGATGAAGTTACAAACTTCACTTTGATGGCTCTCGACAATGAGGTAAACAACTCAAACGAATCTTCCTTATCTTATGATGAATTATTCAATACTTTTAATGATTTGTTTGATGATTTTAAATTAGTTAGTAAAAAGTATAAATTATTAAAAATTAGCATGTTTCTCTTACTAGTGAATTAAAAAATAAGCACGATAATTGCTTGTTAACTAATTGCAATAAATGTGAAGAGTTAGACTTAGCTAAGAATGAAAATGTATTACTAAAACAAACATTGGAAAATTTTAAAATTGGGAGCAAATTATTAAACATGCTTCTTGCTAGTAAGGGTCATATATATAGAAAAGTAGGAATCGGTTTTGTAATTAGTAACACTCAACAAAAACTAACTTTATTTGTTAAAAGACTCACATTACATATTTCCCATGAAAATAAATATAATTTTTGTGGTAGGTGTGGACATTTTGCATATAAATATCTATTCAAAAAGTATACCTTACATAAGTTGGTTTGGGTTCCTAAAAGAACCATGAATGACTTAAATGCCAAAAGCTAAGAATGATAGATCAAATCATACGGGACCCAAAGCTAAATGGGTACCTAGAATAAATCCACCCTTTTTATAAACTTCTCTAAAATCAAAAGCTATGAGCAAAAATGATATTTTGATAGTGGATGCTCAAGGCTTATGACCGGAGATCCAAAATACTTCATAAAGCTCACTAGCCAAAACAATAAAAGAAAGATCATGAGAATTAGAACTATTGGTAACAAAATGATTTTAATTAAAGTTTCTTTATGTTCAATGAAACCATGCTTGATGATTTAATGATGTAATGAAAATGTTAAAAGTTTTGGTATCATGCTTGATGATTTTATATTTTGCACGAGGATTTGAAGTAATGATTTGAAATCTTATGTTTTGGAATTATGTGTTACACTTTTGATCTTGATGATTTTTGTGATAAATCTTGCTCTTTTGGTTTTAAATAATGATGCATGTTTTGATTTGGAGTACAAAACTTGGGCATGCTTATATAAAATCAAATCACATAAATTGAAACACATAAAAAAATGGGGAATGCATTATTCTAAAAAATGTCTCTATCCCTAAAATCTTATCGAGCTTTCAAAAAGATATTAATGAATCTATTTATGTTATTTTTATGAATCTCTTAAGAAAGTGATTTTGATGATTTGATAAATTAAATTTTAATGAGTTTTATCCGAATCATGAACTTGATACTTGAGATCTTTTGAATCAAGATCCTTAATCTCCCAAGATTTATTTTCATTATTTACTAAAGAGGAGTATTATCTAAATGATTGATGATTTTTCTATTGATTCCTCATAATTATAACTTAAAATCTTTTTGTGAATCAAGATCTCGTATTTAATCTCCTCATATTTCTTTTTGATTAATTAAGAGAAGATTTATCAAAATGAATCATGTCTTTTGGTATTCATATGATCTTTGATATTATCTTTCATGACATGATTTTTATTATGTATAATTCATTTGTATTCATAAATTGTACATCTCATCACCAAGTTAATTTTTCTTGATATATTTCATGTGATGATTTGATGATTGATGTAAAGGTAAATGAGTTGCACCATTGTATTATTCCCCTCTTCTTCTTTCTTTCTGACAATAACAAAGGAGGAGAAATATTTGCTAGCTTGTATAATTCAAGAAGAAGCAAAACTTGTAAGAATTTCTAGCTTGCAAAGAAAGGTAAAACTTGCTAGCTTGCTCATCTCAAAAGAGAAGCAAGAAGTGCTATCTTTCATATCTTAAGAGAAGCTAAACTTGCATATCTCAAGAGAGGCAATACTCATGATGTATGTTCTAACTTACACATCTCAAAAAAACTTGCTAGCTTTCATGTTTTAAAATGATGTAAAACTGGCTATTTACTATCTTATATTCTCTTTCGAAAACTTGCTAGCTTGAACATCGCAAAGAAAAGTAAACATGCTAAACTTGCACATCTCTAAAACTTGCTAGCTTGTATGTTCTAAAATGATGCAAAACTTGCTATCTTACTATCTTGCACAATTAAAAATTTGCTAGTTACACTTTTCTCCTTTCTTTTAATAACAAAGGGGAAGAAGGTGTGATGATGATTTGAATCATGCATGATATAATGCACTTTGATGTTTTGAAATTATGATTATGTATGCAAAACTCAAAATTTTATTACGATGATATATATGATGTATTGCATATGATGTTAATCATGATTAAAATTGCTTTGACTTGAATTCAAGGTTCATTTCGATATAGCATATTGATAGGGGGAGTTTGGTTTAAACTCCATCACTAATTGATTGTCATCATCAAAATGGGAGAGATTGTTGAATTTCATATTTTGATGATAAAATCAATTGATAAGTTTGTGATCTAATATGCATTTTGAGTGATGCAGGACTAGCTTCAATCATGAAGAGACAATTTGATTAAAACAGGAAGAATCAATGTTGGTTCAAAGTGAAACATATTAGAAGATTAGACGTCGAGACGAAGGATCGGTCGATATATCGGTAGAAGGCTTCATGCCATGTGTTCAGGCATCAGGCTAAGAAAATCGAACATTGCACTAAGGAGATTGGATGTTGCGGGAAGACAACATGCTGATTGGGCAATATGCCAAAGGAGACGATGATGCGCCGAAGAGTCGGACGAAGCACCGGATGAACCAATGACATGTTAGACAATATATGATTAATGTTTTGTAATCATTTATCTAGATCAAGTTAGTTTAAGTCTAATTGAGTCGGTATTGGGGTGAAACAATGCCAACTCAATTAGGGGCCAATTGGGCCTGAATCAAGGTTGAATTGGGTTTGTTGTTTGGCCCATTCAGTGTCCTGTAGTAAGGACTGACGATGGTACCGCCTAGACTAGACGATGGTACCACCATACTAGGCAGTGGTACACCTAGTGTCAAAGAGTACTAGCAGTGGTACCACCTAGTGTCAGTGCTATATGCGGCAGTACCGCCCAACGCAGGCGGTGGTACTGCCAGGACCCGGGAAACTTAGGATGAGACCTTTTTTGGCTCTATTTATGAAACAATTTGGGGTCTATAAATACCCTAGATATTTTTGCTTGGCAAAGCATGAAATTGTGCTAAAAGGAGGAGAAAGAATACTTGAGAAAAATTGTAAACTCTCTTAGGATTTCAAGTCTCTTCCTCCTAGAGTTAGAAGTTTTCTAAGGGAGGAGTGAGGTCTAAAAGAGATGTTGTAAAAGTTCTCTCCTGAGCCTATCAAAAGGAGAAACAGTTATAATGATAGTTGATCTTTGCTCATTGAAAGAAGATCGATAGTGGAAGTCGGTGGCGTCGAGTGAAGAGAAATCAGGAGTGGATGTAGGTCACGACAAACGAATGACTATAAAACTCGATTTACATTTCCTTCATGCTTTTTATTTATATTGCAAATTGATTTGCTTGCTTATTACTTTCACTACACTTACGAACACACTTTTAAGTCAAGCACATTTCTGATACGAGTTTTTATCGAATGATATTTTTGAATTAACGTAATTTTATGAAAACACTAATTCACCCCCCCCCCCCCCCCCCCCTCTTTAGTGTCGACTTTGTTCTAACATAACTTGGTATCGTGGTTAGAAACAAGGTTAGATTAGTAGCCAAAGGTTTCAACCAAGAAAAATATATCGATTATGAAGAAACCTTCACTCCTAGGGCTAGACTTGAAGCTATAAGGATTCTCCTTGCCTATACTAGTTGAAATAATTTTAAGTGATTTCAAATGAATGTTAAAAGTGCTTTTCTTAATGGCTTTATTTCCAAAGAAGTGTTTGTTGAACAACCACCCGAATTTGAGAATACCATTTTTCTGAATCATGTTTTTAAGTTGTCTAAGGCTCTCTATGAAACAAGCCCCAAGGGCTTGGTATGAGAGACTTAGTTCCTTTCTAATTAAAAATAATTTTATGAAAGACAAAGTCAATACTACATTATTTATTAAATATTTTAAAAATAATTTTCTCATTTTTCAAATTTATGTTGATAATATCATTTTCGGATCTTCAAATGAGTCTTTATGTAAATCTTTTGCCAATAGTATGAGCCATAAATTCGAAATGAGTTTAATAGGAGAATTAACCTTTTTGTCCTAAGCTTACAAATCAAACAACTTAGTGATGAAACTTTTGTTAGCCAAACTCAGTATGCATTAAATCTATTAAAATGATTTAATATGGATAGTGCTAAGGCTATAAATACATCAATGATCACTTTTACAAAATTATATATGGACATTAATGGAGAAGGTTTTGATCAAAAGATTTATAGGGGTATGATAGGTAGTTTATTATACCTCATAGTAACTAGACCTAATATTATATTTAGTATTGGACTATATGCTAGATTTTGATCAAATCCCAAGCAATCTCACTTAAAAGTCATTAAAAAAATTTTTAGATACCTAAAAGGAACTCCTAATCTAGGATTATGGTATCCAAAAATTAAAAATCTTAAATTAATTGCTTATGTGATAAGACCCTAAAGTCTTATCGTAAAGAAAATGAAAAAAATGATAAGGCTCTGATACTAAATGATAAGACTCAAAAGTCTTATCATAAAAGAAATGAAAGAAATGGAAGAAAAAAGAACGATAATGATCGCTTCGAGGGGATCGGCCTCCTTGATCGCTTCGAGGGGATCGACCTCCTAGGGTTTGTCCATAGAGTGGAATAACATTTCATTAATTGATTGATTGATTTCAAAAGAAAGGGTTACATCACTATTTATAGAGTTCCACCTAGAGTTCACTAGGACTTAAGACTCTTAATAATATATAAATATTAAATAAACCTCTACTTGACTCTAATTAAACTAAACAGACTCAATAAACAACTGAACTAAATAGACTCAATAAACATTATTCAAAAGCTCAGAAAAAGGGTCCTAACATTATGTCAATATTAATTTTGTTGGTTGTCAAATAGATAAAAAGGTATATTTGGAACATGTCAACTCTTAGGTCATGCACTTATCTCTTGGTCTTCTAAGAAACAAAACTTGGTTGAATTATCTACAACTGAAGCTGAGTATATAGTAGTAGGTGCATATTGTGAACAAGTTATATGGATGAAAAGTACTTTAGAAGATTGTGAAATTCACTTGAAAGCCATACCTATAAAATGTGATAACACTAGTGCAATATATTTAACAAAAAATCTAATTCAACACTCTATAACTAAACATATTTACATTAGGCATCATTTTATTAGAGATCATGTTAATAACCATGATATATCTTTAGAATTTATTGATACAAAACATCAATTAGCTAATATTTTCATAAAACCTTTAAATGAGAAATAATTTGATTTTATTAGAAGAGAATTTGGCATGTTAAATCTTCCGAATGCATGAATTCCTTTATACATTTTTTGGATTTCTTGATTTTTGGTAGCTTGAGTTTTCTTTTTAAATCGAGATCGTTCCTTCGTTCCTTCTTCTTGCAATTCACTAAAAAAGAGTTTTTATTCATAGACTTTCGGTATACTTGATCTTTTATGCAATAATCAATTCCTATGAATCCTTCTTCCTTCGTGATGAATCTTTTCTCTTTGTAAAAGTAGAAGCTTGATTCAATGAAACTTATTTTTGCATAGGTTTGATTTGGTTCATGGATTTGATTTGGTTCCAATCCTTTCATGGATTTGGTTCTTATAACTTGATTTTTCTAGTGATAAATGAATTCCTCCCTTCTTCTTCTTCCTCTTCTTTTAAGATAAAAGAAAGAAAGAAACTTACACATCTCAATAAGAACCAAAAAGTGCTTGTACATCTAAAGCAAAAATGCTAGTTTGCCCATTTAAAAAAGTAAAAGTAGTTATCATGCAAAGTTTTTTCTTAATTTCTCATTTCACAAATTTGCTAGCTTGTATAAATTGACGTAAAATTTACTTGAATAGTTTAAAATACTTGCATAAATTATTGAATGATTCTTTTTTTTGTTGATGACAAACGGGGAGAAATGATGAATGTTTGGAATCATACCAAAATGATGTTGAATATATCATCATGCTTGAAGTGATTAATGGTTAATGTTTGGAATCATGCTAAAATGATGGTGAAAGTGGTATCATATCATGCATGAAGTGATAAATGGTTAAAAAATACTTTAGTATCATTATGTTAAATTTGGTATCATGCATGAAATGATGAATGCTTTAGTATCATTAGTATCATGTAGGTTATGCCCAAAGTAATTTATTATCATACATGAAGTGATAAAATTGCGCATGTTTTACTTTTATGACTTGAAACTATGATGATGCACAATATATAAAATTTTCATATATTACATTTGATCACTATGATCGAAATTGTTTCACTTAAATTCAAATGTTATAATTCCTTTTGAATTCAAATTTGCCTTATCTCAATATGTCATATAGATGGGGGAGTTAAGGTTAACTCCATCATCAATTAGTTGTCATCATCAAAAATTGAGAGATTGTTAAATCTTGAATTTTGATAATGAAATCAATTGGTGAATTAATGATCTAATTTATGTTTTGAGATAAGTGATGGAAGACTAACTATGATCATGAGAAAAATAAAATGATTAAAGAAGAATCAAAGTTGGGCCGGAGTCAATAATCGAGCATCGAGACAAATGAATCAAGGATACACCAAAGGATCAAATGATGTAGTGAAAGCTTGCCAGAAGTTCACCAGGAGTTCGCTGAAAGCTCACTGAATGTTTGTCAGGAGTTTGCCGAAAGATTGTCGGAAGATCGTCGAGAGTTTTTCGGAAGTTCACCAAGAGTTTGGTTGAATACTTGACGTGTCAAACAACTTAGATTACGTGTATCGTAATTGTTTTAGCCTTAACTATCATAGGTAAGACTTTAATTTGAGTTAGTTTTGAGAGAAATCCTACTAACTCAATTAGGAACCAACTGGGCCTTTAATAGGGCTGAATTGAGTCAATTGGATGGCTCATTCAGCCACTTGGAGCCACATCAAGCGGTGGCACTGCCCAGACTAGGCGATGGTACCATCGGTAGTTAATGCTACCAAGTGGTGGTACCACCTTTTCAGGCGGTGGTACCACTAGAGCTTGGTCTCCAAGGCTCTATCAAGTGGTCGTACCGCCCAGACGATGGTACCGCCCAGTGTTAGTCTACAGGCGGTGGTATCGCCCAATAATAATGGTGGTACCACCAATATCCTAGAAACCCAGGATGAGACACTTTTTGGCTCTATTTCTGAAGCCCTTGAGGCCTATAAATATCCCACTCTTTCCTACAAAAAGGAGCAACAAAAGTGTGAACAAAAATCTTGAGATTTTGGATTATAAACTTGCTAAGTGTCCTCTTCCCTTTCTAGTTCTATGATCATTCGAGAGGTGTGAAGCTTGTAAGGGTTGTCTCCTAAACCTGTGAAAATAAGAAAGTGTTGTAAGAGGGTGGTTGGTCTTTGCCTATTGAAAGAAGATCGTTAGTGGATGCCGGTGGCCTTAACATAGGAGGAATCGAAAGTAGATGTAGGTCACGATGACCGAACCACTATAAATCCGGTGTGCTTTCTTTCTATGTCATTTCTTTCATGCTTTTCATTTTCATCACTCACTGATTTACTTGCTCACTGCCCTCAATCACTTACGAACATTTTCATGTTTAAATGACCGAACCACTATCGAATGAATCTTTGAATCAACATTGGTTTTATCGAAAGTACTAATTCACCCCCCCAAGCCCCCACCACCGTCGCCCCTCCCCCCCCTCCTCCTTAGTGTCATCTTAATCCTAACAATTGGCCCCTAATTCACTCCAATACTGACTCAATTAGACCTAAACTAATTTGTTCTAGACAAATTAGTACAAAGCAATAATCACATGTTGTCTGACATTGCATTGGTTCATCTAGTGCTTCCTCAGATCCTTCGGCGCATCGTCCTCTCCTTCGGCATATTGCACAATCGGCATGTTGTCTTCCCACAACATCTGATCTCCCTAGTGCAATGTTTGATCTTCTTGGCCCGATGCTCAAACTCATAGCACAAAGCCTTCTGTCGACATATCGATTGATCCTTTGGCTTGATGTCCAATCTTCTGATATGTTCCACGTCGGCCCAACATTGAATCTTCCTGCTTTAATCAAATTGTCTCTCCATAATCGACGTTAGTCTTACATCACTCAAAACATATATTAGATCACAAACTTATCAATTGATTTCATCATCAAAATCTAAGATTCAATAATCTTCCTCTTTTTGATTATGACAATCAATTGATGAAAAAGTTTAACTAAACTCCCCATATTAATATTCCATATTGATAGATCCTCACTATGTCATATCAAAATAATCATGTGCAGCAAATCATTACATTCATCATTGCATACATCATTCGAAATCATGAGTATTGCAAGCATAATACCAATTCATCATGTATATTTTTAAAATCATCATTACATACATGATTCCAAATCATCATACATAATTTCAAATCATTATTTTAGGCATAATATGCATGATTATCATCATACCTTCTCCCCCTTTGTTATCAACAAAAAGTAGAACTGCAACTAGTAAGTTTTTATATATGCAAGCTAGTAAGATAGCAAGTTTTGAACATGCAAGCTTGCAAGTTTTTTGTATATGAAAGTTAGTAAATTTTTACATCTTTTGATAAGTGCAAGATAGCCTATTTTTGCATCTTCTTGAAATGTGCAAGCTAGCAAACTTTGCTTCTCCTTTAAGATGAGCAAACTAGCAATTTTAGCAAGTTTTACATCATGCAAGCCAGTAAATTTTACATCATTTTACAACATACAAGCAAGCAAATTTCACATCATTTTAGAACATGCAAGCTAGCAACTTTTCTTCTCTTTGAAATATACAAGCTAGCAAGTTTTCTCCTTGAAATGTGTAAGCTAGCAATACTTTCTCCTTGAAATGTGTAAGCTAGCAATACTTTCTCCCCTTTTGTTATTGTCAGAAAGAAGGGAAGAATACAATATTATAGTTTATTTCCCCTTACAACAATTATCAAATCATCACATGAAGAATATCAAGAAAAATTAATTTGGTGATGAGATATACAATTTATGAATACAAATGAATTATACATAATAAAACTTAAGCCATAAAGCTTAAAAGCTCAAGTGACATATCATGGTTAATTTAGATAAATATCCTCTTTAGTAAATAATAAAATAATTGTAGCAGAACAAATAATAAATGATCTCAATTCATGCATAAGAATTCTCAAGTCACCATGATCATGTTTCATAAAATAAATTCTCAAGTTAAGAAACTGAGAAATCAAGAAAAACCATGATTCATGTGGATAATTCTCCTCTTTAGTAAATGGTAAAAAAAAACATGGGAGAATATAATGTTAGAATATCTTGATTCATGCATAAGAAATCTCATTATTCATATAGAAAATCTCCTCTTAAATAAAATGTAAGAATCATACGAGAATAAAGAGTAAGAGATCTTGATTTATAAAAAAATCTTAAGTACCAAATATCAAGAAATCAAGATCATGATTAGGATAAAACTCATTCAAATTCAAATCATCAAATCATCAAAATCACTTTCAAGAGATTCAAAATGACATAACTAGATTTATCAATTTCTTATTGAAAAATCGATAAGATAGAGATAGAGAAGTTTTTAAAATGCATTCCCTTTTTAGTTGTTTCAATTTATGTGATTTATTTTATACAAGCATGCCTTTATCTTTTATGCCAAATCAAAACATGCATCATCATTTAAAACCGAAAGGGCAAGATTTATCACAAAACTCATCAAGATCAAAAGTATAACACATAATTCCAAAACATATGATTTTAAATCATCATTACTTCAAATCCTCATGCATAATATGAATCATCAAGCATGATACCAAACCTTTTAACATTTTCATTACATCATTGCATCATTAAAATATCAAGCATGATTTCATTGAACATAAGACATTTTCAATCAAAATCATTTTATTTGTTGTAATAATGTATTTTTCTTTTTAAGTGAATCTAACTCTTTTTACTTAGTGCTAGGAATTAATATACAATTGTCATGCTGATATTTTAATTTTTTTTTAATCACTAGAAAGAGAAGCATAATTCCCCCTTTTTTTGTATTTTAAATATTAATTTGAAAACAACTCATGAAATACATCAAGTAATTTCATAGTAAAGTAAAGGGGTTTTGGTTAAGTCACTTACCTCATTGTAGAAAGCCACCAAGGCATAGTTCGCCACCTCTTCTTTGTCGATTTGCTCCTCATCTTTGGATATACTCGATTCGTCCCATGTCGCCTTGAATGTCTTCTTCTTTTTTTGTTGTGGGCATTTGCTTTTGAGGTGCCCTAACCGATTATATTCATAGCAAATTATTGTGTTCCTTTTGAGCTCATTTTTATTCTCAATTTCTTGTTTTATGAATTTTTTGAATTTTCTCATTAAAAGTTCTATGTAATCATTATCATCACTTGAGTTATCACTCAAATAGTATTTTTTGGTTCTTAGTGCTATATCATTCCTATTCTTTGGAAGGTTGTTCTCATATTCATCTTGTGTCATACAACTTATTTTATAGGTCATTAAAGACCCAATAAGTTCTTCAAGCAGAAAATTATTTAGGTCATTTGTTTCTTGAATGACAATTACTCTTGAATCCCAGTTTTTAGGAAGAGAATGTAAAATTTTATTCATAAGTTCAAGATTCAAAAAACTTTTACCAAGTGCATTTGAACCATTGATGATATCCGTAAAACGAGAATACATGTCTCCAATGGTTTCGCTTGGTTTCACACAAAATAATTTAAAATCATGCATCAAGAGATTAACTTTAGAATCTTTAACCCTACTTGTGCCTTCGTGTGTGACTTCAAGAGTGCCAAATGTCATGTGCAGTTTCAATAAACTCATTTTTATCCAAAGCGCAAAATAAAGCATTCATAGCTTTCACATTTAAAGAAAATAATTTTTTCTTAAAGTCATTCCATTCATTAATAGGTTTAGAGAGGGTTTAAAAACCAAGTTCAATGATATTCAATAAATCGAGGTTTAAAGAAAGTAAAAAAACTCTTATCCGAGTTTTTCAATAAGTGTAGTTTGTCCCATTGAACATATGAGGATGAGTAATAGAAAGACCCTCTTGAAAGTGAAAAAAAACCATCTCTCTTGGGTGTTAATCCAATTGAGAAAAACTTGACTCTGATACCAATTGTTAGGATCAAGTTGGCACTAAGATGGAGAGTGAATTAGTGCTTATGAAAAATTACGTCAATTTAAAAATATCATTCGATAAAGCTTGTATCAGAAAGATGAGTTTAACTTGAAAATGCGTTCTTAAGCATAGTGAAAGTAGTAAGGAAGTAAATTAGTTTACAATATAAAAATGAAAAAGCAGATTAGAAATGCAAACCGAGTACACTGAATTTATAGTGGTTCGGTTGTCGTAACGTACGTCCACTCCCAATTCCTCTTCACTCGAGGCCATCGGTTTCCACTACTAATCTTCTTTCCAATGGGCAAAGATCAACTACCCTTACACTTTTTCTCCTTTTCATAGTTTTAAGAAAGAACCTTTACACTCCTCTTTTATAAGTGTTCCCTCACACACCTCCCTTAGGACTATTACTAAGCTCTTGGAGGAAGGACTCTATATTTAAAAGAGTTTACAACCTTAGAATCATAGAGTTTTTGCTCTATTTTCATGTATATTCCAAGCAAGAATTTATGAGGTATTTATAGACTCCCAAGTGGCTTCAAAACTGAGAGCCAAAATTCAAATCACTTGGTTTTCAGGATATTAGAGATACCACCGCCTATCAGTCTAACATTGGGCAGTACCACTGCCTAGTTTGGCGATACCACCGCCTGACATACTAACACTGGGTGGTACCACCGCCCAGTCTGGCGGTACCACCGCCCAGTCTGGCGGTACCATCGCTTGACACAGTCTTGAAGACTGTGTTTGGGCGATACCACCGCACGGTTTGGGTGATACCATTGCTAGACCCCGCTACAGGACACTGAATGGGCCAAACAGTAGGCCCAATTCATCCCTGATTTAGGCCCAATTGGCCATTAATTGAGTTGGCATTATTTTATCCCAATATTTATTCAATTAGACCTAAACTAACTCGATCTAGATAAATTATTACAAAGCATTAATCACATATTGTCTGACATGTCCTTGGTGCTAGTCATAAGTGTCGTTCCCTGTAAGCCAATTACATTAGTGATGGCAAGTATGATATGATATGCATTCTTTTTGCTTATTATATTTTTATATTTTATCACTTTATATTACTTGTTACATATATGTATATATATTGTGATGTCTATGGACCTGTACAATGGGAATCGGATCATGATGAGATCACGATAATGAGACTAATTAACCCTTAAACACAGACCCTAAATAATCATGGTCATAGGTTACTCGAAAGGGATATCAAGATAACCGGATAGACTGGTGTGCTGTATACTCATCCATATGATGGAGGCAGCTGATCTCATAGTTGCTTGTGTGGGGACACTAAGGATTCACCGCATATGTTCATTGGAGAATGGGTTCACTGATTGATCTGCTCATGGAATACTGAATAGTTGATGATGCCTTATTATCATACAACGATTCTATAGTCCCAATAGTATATTTAGTCCTTAGACTTGAGACACCAAGGATGTCCTGTATGAGTATTCCACTCTTTGATACCGGACTTATAAGTTTAAAAATTTCAACTCTGGTACAACTGATTATTGAGAGTGGCAACAAACCATACGAGGGCTATTGAGTGTCGATAGAGGATCATCCACTCTCGGTATCATGAGAGGAATATTATGTGTATTCTTGCTCAAACAAATCCTTTGCTAAGGTTATTCGAATTGAGAGAGAATGTGTTCTTCGGGAGAATCTGATTAGAGCGAGACTCAAGGACAAACCATATGGGCCCGACAGCACAATGCTCGATATATGGTCTTTGGGATATCAGATGGTTGAGGGACTATAGGTACATAGTAAGTGAGGATAAATATATCCAAAGGATTGGATTCCCCTGTATCGTCTAGGGACTATGACGTAGGGGCCTAGTACGTCTACAATCGATGAATCGAGTGAATTATTATAGAGATAATAATTCACTGAGCCAAAATGAGTTCCGATAGGTATAAAACATGGCCAGCTCAATATTGGGCCTAGAGAGTTACACACATATGATAGGTGTTGCAATAAATAGAGGTTTGGATATGAGATATCCGTTGGAGCCATTATCTTGTTGGATATCCAATAAGCCCCTAAATTATTAGATCCCATGGATGAGATCCAATAAGAGCTAATAATGTTGAATCTCAAATTTTGATGATGAAACCAATTGATAGTGTTTATCTAATGTGCATTTAAGTGAAGCAGGACTAGCTTCCGTCAAAAGCAGCAATCAATTAAAGCAAAAGGAGTCAGATGTTGGGCCAGAGCAAACTTGTCAAAAGATTAGACGTCGAGCCGGAGGATCGGTCAACGTGTCAACATAAGGCTTCGGTCCGTGAATTCGGGCATCGGGCCAAGAAAATCGGACATTGTGCCAAGGAGATCAGATGTTATGAGAAGACAACATGTTGATTGGGCAATACGTTGAAAGGAGAGGATGATGCGCCGAAGGATCGGACAAAGCGTCGGAAAGACCAATGACATGCCAAACAATATAAGATTCGCTTATAATCAATTATGTTTAGATCGAGTTAGTTTAGAGTCTAATTGAATCGATATAAAATGTAATTAGGCCAACTCAATTAGGGGCCAATTGGGCCCGGTTGTGTTGGGCCAAGTGAAAGGCCCAAACAATAACGCAACAAGTGGCATCGTCATGGCACAGTCTCCGAGACTATGTCAGGTAGTGATACCGCCGGTCTGGGCAATAGTACTACACAGACTCAGTCTCCGAGACTATTAGGCGGTGGTACCGTCAGTCTTTGAGTGGTACCACCGCCCAAACTAGGACTCCCAAGTGATGGTACCACTAGACTAGGTGGTGGTACTGCCTAGTGTCAATGCTGTAGGCGGTGGTACCGCCTAGCACAAGCGATTGTACCGCTAGGACTTGAGAAACCCGGGATGAGACTTTTTTAGGCTCCATATTTGAATCCACTTAAGGCCTATAAATAACCCTTTCATCCCTAGTTAATAAATACAAGCACAGAGAATTTAAAAGTGAGAAAACGCTATAGTAATCACTTAAGAGATCCCCTCCTCTAATTCTAAGTTTAGAATTCTATTTAGAGAGGAGTGAATGCTTGTAAAATGTTCTCCTAAACCTATGAAAAGGAGAAGAGGGATGTAAAAATATAGTTGGTCTTCGCCCATTGAAGAAAGATCGTTAATGGATGCCGATGGCCTCGACGAAAGAAGAATCGGTGGAGTCGATGTAGGTCACAACGACCAAACTACTATAAATTGGTTTATATTTCATTTTGAGCAATTTATCTTTACTGCAAACTGCTTTACCTTCTTATTGCTTTCACTATGCTCCCATACTCTTTCAAGTTACTTCCTTCAATAGGCGAAGGCCAATCACCCTTTACACCCCTCTTCTCCTTTTACCGAGTTTAGGAGATAACCCTTACAAGCACTCACTCTCCTCTCTAAACAGAAATCTAAGTTTAAGCTAGAGGAGAGAATACACTTATGATCACAGTAGTATTTTCTCTCTTTTAATCTCTCTGTGCTTGCTTGCTTTACCCAGAGATGAGTGGGGTGTCTATAGGCTTCAAGTTGATTCAAACTTGGAGCCTAAAACTTTCCCTTCCCGGGTTCCCCGAGCATGGGTGGTACTACCGCCTACGTTGGGCGATACCACCGCCTAGTGTCAGTTTGATGCTGACACTGCCCTGGACGATATCACCGCCCAGGTCTAGCGATACCACCACCTAGGGTGCAGTGTTGGGCAGTACCACCGCCTGACACCCTGCCAGGGGTGGTACAACTGCCCAGACTAGCGGTACCACCGCTTGACATAGCCTTGAAAACTGTGCCATGACGGTGAGACTTCTTGGGGCACTATTTGAGCTTCTTATTGAGCCCAACACAGTTCTTACATGGGCCTAACTGTCTCCTAATTGGGTTGGCCCAAATCTAAACCCAATTACTTGATAACTATGAAATCTAAGACATAATCTAAGCTAAACAAGTTCGTAAGTCTATTCTTCCGGTGAGCTTCCGGTGATCTTCCAGCGAACTTTCGATGATCTCTTAGCAATATTTCAGCGAACTCCCAGCAAGCTCCTAGACTTCACAATGATCTTCTTGGCGAGTTCCGATGAGCTTCTCTAGTAAGCTTTGAGGCTTCTCGGCTGGTTCCTCCAGAACTTTCGACGAACGTCTGGACTTTCGACGAGCTCTCGAACTCCCAACGTGATTACGTCCTTGACTTCAGGACTTCATTTTGCTTCATGCCTTGCTATCATAGTTAATCCTGCACATGTAAAATACACTTCAATCTAGATAATTAATACTAAGCATTAATCAAGTTGTCTGATATGTCATTGGTCCCTCGAAGCTTCGTCCGATTCTTCGGCGCATCGTCCTCTCTTAAGGCCTATTGCCCAATCAGCTAGTTGACTTCGTAACTTCAATATCTTTAGCGCAATATCTGCTCTTCTTGGCCCGATGCCCGAATCCACAACCTGAAACCTTCTGTCGATACTTCGACCGATCCACCGGTCCGACGTCCAATCTTCTAACATATTCTCCTCCTACACAACTTGATTTTTCTTGCTTTAATTGTCTCATTCTGATCGAAGCATCCTACATCACTCAAAATACAAATTAAAACATAAACAATTATCAATTGGTTTCATCATCAAAATATGAGATTCAATAATCTCCCCCCTTTTTATGATGACAACTAATTGATGACGGAGTTAACCTTAACTCTCGGAGTTTAAACAAACTTCCCCTATCAATATGTCGTATTGATAGAGACTCTTGGCTTCAAAAATCCAAGCAACATATTATCATAAACTTATGCATAACATGTCATCATACTTCTCCCCCTTTGTCATCAACAAAAAGAAGAAGTCCAATTCTCATTTGTTTAGAATACAAGTTCAATTTATTGCATGAAAAACATAATATCAAGTTTTATTATCATGCAATTTGTAAGCTAAAAAGTTTAGCAAGTATTACATCATGCTTAGAACATTCAAGCTATCACGTTGTAGATATGCAAGGTAGTAAGATAGCAAGTTTATAAGATACAAGCTAGCAAATTTAAAGATGTGCAAGTTGGCATATTTGCTTTTCTTTGCGATGTGCAAGATAGCATATTTTGCATCTTCTTGAGATTTCAAGCTAACAATTCTTTGTGATGTTCAATATGGCAATTTCTTCTCTTTTGAGAAGTGCAATTATTTTTGCTTCCTTTGCAAAAATGCAAGCTAACAAAATGTTACATTATGGAAGCTAACAATTTTAGATGTTCAAGAAGCAAGTTCTTTCTTCTTTTTTTAGAAATGCAATTTTTGCTTTCTTCTTGAATTGTGCGAGCTAGCATCTTTTATCTCCCCCTTTGTCATTGTCAAAAAGAAGGGAAGACCCTTTATATCAATTTTCATATTATGACAAAGGTAATTAATCATTGTTATTTTAAAATTTCATAATTGAGATAAACCTTGAATTCAAATTAAAGCAATTTTAATCATGATTCACATCATATGCAATACATCACATACATCATAATAAAAAGCATAAGTATTGCATGCATCATTCCAAATCATAAATATTTCACATCATGATGGTATCAATTTTGTCAAATTATATCCTACCATGCATGATCAAAACTTCTCCCCATTTTATCATTGTAAACAAGAAAGAAGAAGGGAAGAACATAATGGTATAAATTATTTCAATCATTTCAAGACATTCATGTTATAAATACAAAGAAATCATGTCATCAAAGATAAGACCACTTGAATTACAAATGACATGATTTATTTCAACAAATCTCCTTAATTTTTATAAATGTAAGAAAGAAATATAGGAGATCAAATATTATAGTATCTTTATTCTTGCATAAAAAATCTTAAGTCATAAATTTCGAAAAATCAAGATAAGTCTTGTTCAAATTCAAATCGTCAAAGCAAAATCATTTTCAAGAGATTCATAAATAATGAACATAAATTGTAAATATCAAGAGACATATTACGATTTTTTTTTAATAACTCAAATAGTGAAAAGAAAGAATCATAGTAGATAATCTTGATTTATAAAAAAAATTTCAAGTTATAATTCTGAGAAATCAAAATAAAAATCGTGGTTACATGAAACTCATTCAAATCATCAAAATCAATTTCATGGTTCACAAAATTCATAAATAAATTCATGATTTTAAATCCAATAATATATTTTCCTTTTTATGTGATACATTTTAAGTGATTGATTTCATATAAGTATGCTCAAGTTTTTCATATGAAACCCATACATCATAGTTAAAATCGAAAGCGCAAATATCATCATGAAAATCATCAAGATCAAATAATCATAAAAATCATCATATATAACTTTGAAATCTTATGCATAAAATCACCGATCATGGAATCAAAACATTTAATATTTTCATTACATCATTATGCATTACTTCAAATCAAACATGATTTCATTTAATCAATATCGAGAAATAATACGGAAATCAACATGATACACACATTTATTTTCAAAACATTCATCATAAAGCATACAAGCCAAAGAAACCATTAAACATAAAGCATATTCATCAATCATGGTTTCATTAGGCATAAGGCATTTTCAAACAAAATCATTTTATTATTAAACATGCAATTTTAATTATCATTTTTTAAATTACTAGCATGATCCTAATTTTTTACATTTTTAAACAAGCAATTTAAAAAAATTAATTCTAAACTAAATTAAAAAATGCATCATGAAAAGCATCATATAATTTCGAAATAAGCTAAGGGCATTTTGATTACCTCATCGTCGAAAGTCGCTAAGGTGTAGTTTGCCACCTCATCTTTGCTGATTTTCTCCTTATTTTCGGAGAAGCTCGATTCATCCCAATTTTTGTTCTTATTTTTGCGTTCAAAGCAAGTAGTTGCATTCTTTTTGTTCTTAAATTTTTTTTTCATTAACTTTTTAAATTTCTTAGTGAGTTCAAGTTCACCATCACTTGAGCTTATGCTCGAGTGGTCTTCAATTGTTCTATGTCCTAAATCTTTTATGCTCTTTGGAAGATGGCTCTCAAGTTCTTTACGTGCATTGCACGTCATTTCATAGGTCATCAAGGACCTTATTAGTTCTTCAATTGGAAATTAGTTCAAGTTTTTTTATTCTTGAATAGCAGTTATTTTTGAATCCTAACTCTTATTAAGAGAACGCAAAATCTTGTTTACAAGTTCAAAATCTGAAAACATTTGCCAAGAGCATTTAAACCATTGATGACATCCGTAAAACGAGTGTACATGTCAACAATGGTTTCGCTCGCCTTCATTCGAAAAAGCTCGAAATCATGCATTAAAATATTAATTTTTGAATCTTTAACTTTGCTAGTTCCTTCATGTGTGATTTCAAGAGTGGGCCAAATATCGAAAGCCATTTCACACATAAAAACCTGATTAAACTTGTTTTTGTCTAAGGTACAAAATAAGGCATTCATAGCCTTTGCATTTAGAGAAAAAGCCTTCTTCTCCAAATCATTCAAATCTTTCATCGAAAGAAAAGACCTTATAAAACCATTTTTGACCAAATTGCATAAATTTAAATTAATAGAAAGCAAGAAAACTCTCATTCGAGTTTTCCAATAAGTGTAGTCCATCCCATTGAAAAAGGGAGGATGAATGAGAGAGTGACCCTCTTGAAAGCCAAAAAGAGCCATTTCTCTTAGGTGATAAACCAACTGAGAAATCATGAGGCTCCGATACCAATTGTTAGGATCAAGAGCGCACTAAGAGGGGGGGTGAATTAGTGCAACGGATAAAAATGTTGGTTTCGGAAAATCTTTTCGTACGTTGAAAATCAAAATCGGAAATGCTTAACTTTGAAAGCGAAGTAAGAGCATAAAGATAGCTTGAAGTAAAGATAAATTGCACAAATGTAAATGCAAACCAAATTTTAAAATGGTTCGGTCAACGTGACTTGCATCCACTTTCGACTTCCTCCTCCGATAAGGTTGCTAGTCATAGGTGCCCAGCAAGCCAATCTGTTAGGACTCTAGCTAGGAGAGTCCTAACTGCGATGGACATTCATGTAAAACCTACCTAAGCCGACTCCTATTAAAGAGGTGAAGAGGCCGGCTAGGGTTAGGAGATTGTTTCTTAGAGATGAATTAGGAGTTGTAAAGGAATAGGAGTCTTGATTAGAAGTCCTATTAGGAGTTGGTTAGAAGTATGAGTCTTGAGTATGAGTCATATTAGGAGTTAGGGTTTATAAACCCTATAAATAGCCATGTATTCCTCCTCTTTTGACAAGCAATAAATGAATCTTTTCTGTAGCCTTTGAGCAGCAACTTGGTGGGAGGAACCCCAATAGAGTTCCAAGGAGGCCGATCCCCTAAAGAGATCAACCCCAAGTATAGAATCTGCAAGGGTTCTATCACTTGGTATCAGAGCAGCGTTCTTGGTGTCTCGCTGCCCTTCCACAGCTATCCATCAACCCTCCACAACCGCCCAAAGCAATTCCCACAATTGCTTAAGATATCGTTGCCAAATTCTGCCATCATCTCCACCACCACGGATCATCCTTTGATCTCCCCGTGAATTGTAACAGGTTCTGGTTTTCTACCTTACTGCTGCTGCAATTTAGTTATTTTTATTTGAAAATCCCAAAAAAATTATTCCTATATTGCTGCATATACTTTTCGTCATAAAGTTTTCATCTCTACGACGAAAGATACATTGCAGAATTCCAACCGTATAGCACCGTCTGTTTGATCTTGCTACTGTGTTTTTTCTATCTAAATCTCTACGAAATTTTTATGACATATTTGACATTTCCTAATAGCAGATTCCCTTTGGTTTCATAAAAAAATTCTCAATATAAACTACTGATCTTTTACGTCCAATCTGCTATACTTAAAAATCTGTGCTGCAGAAAATTTCAGCCGCATATTGTTGCCTTAACCCATCTATTTGCAATCTTTTTTGAATGAAATTTCTTATACACTTCATAGATCATTTTGGCTTCCATCTAAGATTGATCTATAAAGAAATTCATCTCTAAAAACGATTTTGTGTTGCTGCAAATTTTCATCGTAACCTGCTAAAATTTCTCGACGAGAATTCTGCAATCGCAACTTGCACCAATTTCCTTACTATTATACTGCCAAGATTTTCTTGATTAAATTATATATCCTTGCTGTCATATAAATTGTGATTTTTCTATTAATTCCCTCCTCAATTCTCTCATGTTTTTGGTGGAAATTACGTCGAGAAACCGTTGTTTCTTCGATGACAATTCTACTCTTACAAGACAGCACATACTTGCTGCAACTTCCACTGATTTCTATCAAACCTTTGCTACCATCTATCACAGATCCAAAACTTTTATCTACAGCCCTAAAACTCTACTAAACCACACCCTCAACCTGCACCCAAAATAGCCACAAAAAAAAGCCTAAACCGTAGCCTACATCCACCAATCAACCAACCCTTTCGACCATCACCTCTCTCAACCAATACATGCCTTTAACCCGACAACAAAAGAGAGATCTTGATATCACAGATTTGACGGCATATACTATGGCATCTGAGGAGTTATTCAATGCTAAATTCGAAGCCTTCGAGGCGCGAATGGAGGATAAGATTCGGATGCTCTTTACCGAACTCAGATTGGGCCGATCACTAAGCCCGAAGAAATCATATCAAGGAGAGAGCTTTACCCAATCGCATCAAGCCTGAAGAGATGACTTCCAAGGGAGGGGAGGCTTTATGACCAACCCTAACTATCCATGCATGAGAGTGGACTTCCCTAGATGGGAAGAAGGAGACCCGATTGGTTGGATCTCGCGCGCGGAGCGATATTTTCAGTACCACAAAACCGCGGATGCATCTATGGTGAAAATTGCAGCTATACATCTTGAAGGGGATGCTATATGGTGGTTTGATTGGTTTGAACATACTTATGGAGTCCTTTCATGGTGACAATTCAAAGAAGAACTGCTGATACGCTTCAAACCAACCGATTACGAGAATATTGACGAACAACTAGCAAAGATCCGACAAACCTCCACCATTCAGGAGTACCAAACCAGATTTGAAAGGTTATCTAATCAAACTCGTGATTGGTCTCAAAAACAGCTATTGAGGACCTTCATTGAGGGCTTAAAGCCGGAGATCCGAGGAGAAGTTAAAGCGCGACAACCATATACACTTATGGCAGCCATCTCTTTCGCACGACATCAAGAGGAGTAATTGAACTATGAAGCTCGGAGGACTAGGGTCACTCCTCAACTAGCAATATTGAAGCCCTCAACCCCCCCTACTATCGACCAAGTCCCTACACCAAAGAGGTTAACAAGAGAAGAGCTTCGGGAGCGATATGCGAAGGGGTTATGTTGGCATTGTGACGAGCCGTGGAACCGTGAGCATCGCTGTAGTAAAGGGAGACTTCTTATGATTGAACCAATAGAAGAAGAGGTCATTGAATATTTAGAAGAGAGCCTTGAATGTGAAGAAGAAGATGCAGAAGAAGAGCCACAACCGATCAAAGTTACGGTACATGCACTAGCCGACTACTCAAACCCGCAAACGATGAAAGTTGGAGGCCTTCTCAAACAACAACCGATCACTGTTCTCATCGACACGGGCAGTACTAATAACTTTCTAAACAGTAAGGTTGCTGTCCAGATGGCTTTACCTATCAAGAATTGCAGCAGGTATGACGTTAAGATCGTCGATGGATGGATTTTGAAGTATGATCGTAGGCGCCTGCAAGAGAAACTATTGCTGCAGAACCAAGAGATAATTGCATATTTCTTCCTCCTACCACTTGATGACTATGAGGCAGTGCTTGGTATAGAATGGCTGACTACACTAAGTGATGTCTCTTGGAATTTTTCTAAATTAATTATGAAATTCTACTGTAAAGGCAAACAGATCATCCTACGCGGGAAGCGCGGAAGCAACATTACCACTGTTTCGACCCAACGAATGGAGAAAGTTTTACACAAGGTAAATGGTGGCTTTTTGATGCACCTCTAGCAGCAACCAGAGGGGAAGAAAATAGAAATTGAAGATCAAAATCTTGCCCAATTGCTTATTGAATTTGCCGACATTTTTGCTGAACCATGTGGTCTTCCTCCTTCTCGACAACATGACCATCGAATTCCAATCCTTCCGAGCAAGCCACCAGCGAACACTCGACCGTACCGATATCCTCACCTCCAAGAAGATGAAATTGAAAAGATCGTAAAGGAGATGCTTGAAACAAGGGTGAGTCAGCCAAGTTGTAGCCCCTATTCCTCACCAGTACTACTTGTACGCAAGAAGGACGAAACTTGGCGGATGTGCATCGACTACCGAGCTTTAAATTGTTGAATCTCGGATTTTGATGATGAAGTCAATTGTCATTTGTTATCTAATCTATGTGTTGAGATAAGTGTGCAGGATTAACTACGATGAGAGTAAGACAAGCAGCAGGTGTTGCGCCGGAGTCAAGATCATGATCACGTTGGGAGTTCGAGAGTTCGACGGAAGTTCGGACGGTCGTCGGAGGTTCAGCGAGAACAGATCCGAGAAGTCCAGAAGCTTGCCAAGCGAAGCTCGTCGGAACTCGCCAAGTGGATCGTCGCAAAGTCCAGGAGTATGCCGGATGTCCGCAGAAGGATCACCGAGGGTTTATCGGATGATCGACGGAAGTTGGCCGGAAACTCGCCGGAAGAAGCGATTGACGCATCGGAGCAAAGCTGCAGAAGTTGTCTTAGAGTTAATCGTAGTTAGCATGATGATTAAGCATGAAAATGGGAGGTGATCCCATTAGCTTAATCTTGGGGCAATTGGGCCCCTGAAAAGATTCAAATTGGGCCGAATGGAGCGAACCATTCGGACCCTGATTGCACCAGGAGGTGCAACCGCCCCAGCCAGGAGGTGCAACCGCCTGGGCTGAGAGGTTGGGAGGTGCAACCGCCCCAGCCAGGAGGTGCAACCGCCAGGGCTGCGAGGCTGGGAGGTGCAACCGCCCCAGCCAAGAGGTGCAACCGCCCAGAGATCAGTCTTCGAGCTAGACTGGGCGGTGCAACCTCCTCTGTCAAGAGGTAGCACCGCCAGAGCTCAAGTTTCGAGCTCTGCCAGGCGATGCAACCACCGAGCTCAGTCTTCGAGCTCTGGCAGAGAGGTGCATCAGCCTGAGCTCAGTCTCGAGCTCTGGCAGGTGATGCAACCACCGAGCTCAGTCTTCGAGCTCTGGCAGAGAGGTGCATCAGCCTGAGCTCAGTTTCGAGCTCTGCCAGGTGATGCAACCACCGAGCTCAGACTTCGAGCTCTGCCAGGTGGTGCAACCACCAAGCTCAGTCTTCGAGCTCTGCCAGGTGATGCAACCATCGAGCTCAGTCTTCGAGCTCTGGCAGAGAGGAGCAATCGCCTGAGCTCAGTCTTCGAGCTCTGCCAGGCGGTGCCACCTCTCCAGTCAAGAGGTGCAACCGCCTGATCCCAGAATTCTGGGATTTGATCGATTTGATCGTTTTGAGCTCGAATTTTGAATTGGGTTGGGGCCTATAAATACCCCACCCATTCAGAACTGAAAAGATACAGACCTACACCGAAATCTTGATCTTTTCTATGATTCTAAGAGCTCAAAAGTGTTGTAAAGCCTTTAAGTTTCCTCCTTCTGTTCTTCAAGTTTTCAGTTGTAAAGTGAGGAGAGAAAGGTCTGTAAAGGTTGTCTCCTGAGCCTGTCAAAAGGAGAGAAACTGTAAAAGGGCAGTTAGCCTTCGCCCATTGAAGGAAGGCACCTAGTTGACGTCGGCAACCTCGTCGGTGGAGGAAGCCAAAAGTGGAGTAGGTCAAGGCTGACCGAACCACTCTAAATCTCTGGTTTGCGTTTATTCTCGAGCACTTTATCATTACTGCAAACCTCCTTCATTTCTACTGCTCTCTGCGCTTTCACGAACAAGTTCTAAGTGCTGTTCTTCCGAATCTGCATTCAGACGTAAATTCGTATTTTCATACATTACAGTTTACGTTTACGTTTGATTCTGCAGAACTGTCTTCCGTGCTTTTACGAACGAGCTTCTTTGCAGTTTACCCTTACATTTTGATCCTATTGATAACTGCAAACTGTCCTCTACAATTTTACGAACGAGTTTCAACATTTAGACGTAAAACTGCATTCAGACGTAAATCGGCTTTCCTCGCACAATCATCATATCTCAGTTTACGTTTACGTCTTGATTTCAACTGCATACTGCTTTCTGCGAGTATACAAACGAGTTTCAAAGTTTAGACGTAAATCTGCGTCTAGACGTAAAACTGCGTTTAGACGTAAATCTGCGTTTAGACGTAAAACTGCGTTTAGACGTAAATCTACGTTTAGACGTAAATCTGAGTTTAGACGTAAATCTGAGTTTAGACGTAAATCTGCGTTTAGACGTAAATCTGCGTTTAGACGTAAATCTGCGTTTAGACGTAAAACTACGTTTAGACGTAAATCTGAGTTTAGACGTAAACTGCGCTTAGACGCAAAACTGCGCTTAGACGCAATCTGCGCTTAGACGCAAACTGCACTTAGATACAAACTGAGAATTTGCTTTTGCATCATAATAGTTTTTGAACGAACGCAGCTTTTGGTTTTTAATCGCTGTAAGATTTCCGCTGCACTAATTCACCCCCCCCCCCCTCTTAGTGCTCTCGATCCTAACAATTGGTATCAGAGCAAGGTTAACTCTCTAGAGGATTAAAACCCAAGAGAGATGGCATACGCCGGAAACCAAGAGGGGCATTCGATTACACGTCCACCCATGTTCAGTGGAACGGACTACACTTACTGGAAGACCCGAATGAGGATCTTTCTTATTTCTATGGATTTTGAACTGTGGAACCTTGTTGAAAATGGATTTTCAAAATCTTCTCTTCAAATGATCGATTGGAACGATTTGGAGAAGAAGGCTTTCGCTCTTAATGCAAAGGCTATGAATGCCTTATTTTGCGCACTTGATAAAAACGAGTTTAATCGTGTTTCAACTTGCGAAACTGCTTTTGATATTTGGCACACACTTGAAGTGACCCACGAGGGCACAAGTAGAGTGAAAGAGTCAAAAATCAATCTGTTGCTGCATTCTTTTGAACTTTTCCGAATGAAACCGAGCGAAACCATTGGCGACATGTTTACACGTTTCACGGATGTCGTCAACGGTCTAAAAGGACTCGGAAAGAGCTTTTCGGATTTTGAGCTTGTTAATAAGATACTAAGATCCCTTCCTAAGAGTTGGGATCCTAAAGTCACTGCCATTCAAGAGGCAAAGGATCTGCGCAACTTCCCTCTTGAAGAACTAATCGGGTCATTAATGACCTACGAAATGACTTGCAAAGCTCATGAAGAGCAAGAAGACATCCTTCCAAAGAACAGGAAGGATATGGCACTTAAAACTTCTGAATGCCACTTGAGAGAAAACTCAAGTGATGAGGACTGTGATGATGACTTGGCACTTTTGACAAGAAAGTTTAAGAAATTCTTCAAAAGAAACAAGTTTAAAAACGATGTGAAAAATAAACTTGAACCCAAGAAGGACCAAGTGATCTGCTACGAATGTAAAAAGCCGGGACACTACAAGAGTGATTGTCCCCAAGTCAAGAAAAGAACAACAAAGAAGAAGGCGCTCCAAGCAACATGGGATGATTCGAGCGCATCTGAGGAAGAGGAGTCCAACACCGAGCAAGTTGCTCATTACGCCTTTATGGCCATCGAAGATGAGGTAACGGATTTATTAGATGCTGATTTATCTTTCGATGAATTATTAAATGCCTTCCATGATTTATTTGATGAATGCAAAGTTATAAATAGAAAATACAAGTTGCTAAAAAAGGTACATGATAATCTTACTTGTGAGTTTGATAAGTTAAAAGTCGAACATCATGATAGTTTAAATTCATGTATCAAATGTCATGATTTAGAAACTATACAAAAAGAAAACTTGCTACTTAAGGACACCTTGAAGAAATTCGAGGTTGGTAGCAAGTCATTAAACATGATCCTTACAAACAAGGGTCATGCTCCCAAAAGAAGTGGGATTGGATTTGTGAGGAGTCCTCACCGAAATCCAACTACCTTTGTAAAAGGCCCCATTTTACATGTTCAACACCAAACCAAGTGCAACTTTTGTTGCAAATCTGGACACAAGACACATTGTTGTCCATTCAAGAAAATAAGTCCAAACAAATTAATTTGGGTTCCTAAAGGAACCATGATAAACTCTATGCAACATGATAGAAAATGTAGATCTATTTATGAGGCACCCAAAAGCAAATGGGTTCCTAAAGATCATCCCTTCCTATAAAAACATTAAAAGTCTAGGCCGGAGCAAGAAATAACATTCTGCTCCTTGACTCTCAATGGTCATAAACCAAGAATCAAAAAGGAACTCGCAACGCTTAAGTAACAAGTGGAAGTTGTGAAATCACAAATACGATACAACCTTATTAGAAACATATGATATCCAAATTCACATACCCCCCTGATCTTCAAAACCCGTTCATCTACGAATTAATTCTTGTAGAAACTAAATATGTCATGATCTTAAAAGGGATACCAAACAAACATACGTATGCACGTTAAAAGATCTATCTTGATCGTACAAAGAGCTTCCTCCTTAAATAAAAACTCATACGAAATCATGTAACAAACATTAATTGCTCTGAAACTCTCCTCAAGGCAAAGGCTCCCTAATCAAATCATCTTAGGTGCTCACTGGCTGCAGGCGGTGGCACCTCTCCAGCTGGAGGTGGCACCTCCAGCTATCACGGGTTGCCAGAGGTTGCACCGCTCCAGCCAGAGGTGCAACCGCCAGCAGCTCTGCCTTTTAAACCCACACTAGGGCCGGCTAAGGAACCAACCCCAACTCACCCCCATTTCCTCCTATACTCTTCCAAGTCTCCTCCATTCCCATTTCACTCCTCTAAGCCTTCCAAATACCTCCCATTTCGGAGCAAAACATCAAGAATCCTTCCTTCTCTTGAAGATTTCACAAAGGTACTCTCTAAGAAACTCTTAAATTCTGTTTTGTTCTTCATTTACTTTAGCTTATCATTATCCTCTAAACAGCAGTAGTTATGGGATCTAGAAGATCCTCAAGGGACAAGGGAAAGAGGAGAGTAGTAGAAGAGTTTGATCTCACTCTTTTTGATTCCAAAAACCATGCTGAAAAATTTCTCTCCTTCGAACTAAGAAGCATCAATAAGGGAAAATACGTAGATCTGAATGAACTAAGAGATGTAGAGACTATCCAATGGTTTGCAAACCTAAATCTACTTCCAATTTTGCAGATCAACGAACCCATTTATCCTAGACTAGTTAGATTGTTTTACAACAACATGCAAATAGATGATGAAGAAAGGATGTCAACCTATCTCTTAGGACAACACATCTCAATCACTGATAGATTCATTTGTGATATGATAGGTATTCCCATGAAAAGCATAGGACTTTACTTTAAAGGATCATGGGATGAAAAAACCATTGAAACATCCTACGTTGAAGCCTTAGGAACAATCCTTGCCAATCCTAACATAGAATCTGTTCCTAAAAGTTGTGAACATCTATTGCCCTTTAACACTAAGATACTTCATCATATCATGACTAGTATAATTCTTCCTAAACAATACCATCATGATGAAGTGAGTCAATTGGAATTAGGAATTATGTACCTAATCATGAAAGGACGTGACATTTGTCTTGGCTATCTGATCCAACAAAACATGTTAGAATTATCTACGAAAGATATGATGCTCCCATATGGTGGAATAATTACTAGAATAATGAAAGCTTACGACATTCAAATACCACTAGAAGAAGAAGTAATGAAAACAGATAGATTCAGCATAATAAACAAAAATCTACTTCACCGACTAAGATGTCACTATAGAAACGGTAACTGGGTTAGAATGCCTAGAAGAACTGATCCCCCTCAGCCTGAACCTGAACCTGAACCAGAGCCGGAAACCCCAGTCTTTAGGAGTACCCACTCTCCTCCGATCTGTCCCTTTGAGGAAACACATCCGGTTGAGCAAACTCACACATCATCCATCGAAGATATCGGGATTCGGATGGACCGATTTGAACAAAGACAAGAACGGCTTGAACTTCGACAAGATCAAATCCTAACCGAGCTGCAGCAAATCCATCGACAATTTGACTCTTTACTTAGGCACTTTAATCTTCCACCTCATGAATAAGCTTGTATGAACGTCTGCTGTTTTTGATATGACATGTTGTAAACTCCTTATGTTATTCATGAAGGACTTTGTCATTATGGTTACCTGATATGCTGTACATATGTTACCCTGACATGGTTATCTTTGTTTGTGTAAGCATACTTGCAAACATCTCTTGTTGTTTATCTCGGTTTTTGCACTGAAACTAAAAAGGTTTAAAAGCCTATGCCTTGAAAAATATGAAGCAACATACCAATGTAGTTGATAAGTCAACAGTATGACATTGATATGGTTGCTATTACTAATATGATTGCTATCATGCCATGTATCAAGATATCAAACAAAAAATTTGCATTGTACGAGCTGATATCTTACCATGTGATGCAATGCTACACTTGCTGAAATAAAAATCTTGCTATGCAATATGATAGAATGCTGCACTTGAAATAATTGTGTTACTACATCAAAAGCTACAACACTCAAGAACAAAACACATTGATATTAGACATCACTTTATACGAGATCATGTCACTAATCATGATGTAACCATAGAGTTTATTGATACCAAACATCAACTGGCTGATATCTTCACAAAACCCCTATGTGAAGAACAATTTGATTACATAAGAAGAGAATTAGGAATGTTGATGTGTCCGAATACTTAAACTAGTTAAAATTATTTTTCGGATGTTATTACTATTACATGCCTTGACAACGCTTGATCAAATAACATGTTGCAAATTATGTGACAAATATTTTTAACCAAATGCATGTAAAAAGTTCATTTTTCGGTTTGTATGGGATGTTCCTGTACACTCTTATGAAAACTCTTTGAAAAATGACTTTCCTCCGTCAAGCGACAAACAATAAAGAGATATATGTGTCATGACTTCCATTATATGCTTGATAATGCTATCATGCTTTTTGTTGATGACAAAGGGGGAGAAACATATGAATTGATAAACACTATGTCATAGCTGAACTGCCATAATCATGTCTATGTCATAGTTGCAAATACTTGAGTGATGCTATAAACAATGTTATGCCATCCTTGCATCACCAAGAGATATGTGAACATGTGCTATAGTTTGCATCATATCTTGATTTAATATTCTATATTGTGAAGAAAATGCAAACTTGCTAGAAAATCTCAAATGTGTGCATCATGTAAAAAGTCCTTCGTAGCTTTATATTATTACATGATGAATAGTTACAAACACTATCATACAAACCTGATGATGTATGTCATGCCTTGACATCATTCTTGAAGAGATACATCATGATGGGTATCATGATGAGAGCATTGATAAGTTTAACTGATCTAACTTATCAATACGTCACTTGAATTCTTAGGTCTTGAATTCAAGGTTGACTTATCTCAACTATGGCATATAGATAGGGGGAGTTAAGGACAACTCCTTTATCAATTGATTGTCATCATCAAAAAGGGGGAGATTGTTGAATCTCGGATTTTGATGATGAAGTCAATTGTCATTTGTTATCTAATCTATGTGTTGAGATAAGTGTGCAGGATTAACTACGATGAGAGTAAGACAAGCAGCAGGTGTTGCGCCGGAGTCAAGATCATGATCACGTTGGGAGTTCGAGAGTTCGACGGAAGTTCGGACGGTCGTCGGAGGTTCAGCGAGAACAGATCCGAGAAGTCCAGAAGCTTGCCAAGCGAAGCTCGTCGGAACTCGCCAAGTGGATCGTCGCAAAGTCCAGGAGTATGCCGGATGTCCGCAGAAGGATCACCGAGGGTTTATCGGATGATCGACGGAAGTTGGCCGGAAACTCGCCGGAAGAAGCGATTGACGCATCGGAGCAAAGCTGCAGAAGTTGTCTTAGAGTTAATCATAGTTAGCATGATGATTAAGCATGAAAATGGGAGGTGATCCCATTAGCTTAATCTTGGGGCAATTGGGCCCCTGAAAAGATTCAAATTGGGCCGAATGGAGCGAACCATTCGGACCCTGATTGCACCAGGAGGTGCAACCGCCCCAGCCAGGAGGTGCAACCGCCTGGGCTGAGAGGTTGGGAGGTGCAACCGCCCCAGCCAGGAGGTGCAACCGCCAGGGCTGCGAGGCTGGGAGGTGCAACCGCCCCAGCCAAGAGGTGCAACCGCCCAGAGCTTAGTCTTCGAGCTAGACTGGGCGGTGCAACCTCCTCTGTCAAGAGGTAGCACCGCCAGAGCTCAAGTTTCGAGCTCTGCCAGGCGATGCAACCACCGAGCTCAGTCTTCGAGCTCTGGCAGAGAGGTGCATCAGCCTGAGCTCAGTCTCGAGCTCTGGCAGGTGATGCAACCACCGAGCTCAGTCTTCGAGCTCTGGCAGAGAGGTGCATCAGCCTGAGCTCAGTTTCGAGCTCTGCCAGGTGATGCAACCACCGAGCTCAGACTTCGAGCTCTGCCAGGTGGTGCAACCACCAAGCTCAGTCTTCGAGCTCTGCCAGGTGATGCAACCATCGAGCTCAGTCTTCGAGCTCTGGCAGAGAGGAGCAATCGCCTGAGCTCAGTCTTCGAGCTCTGCCAGGCGGTGCCACCTCTCCAGTCAAGAGGTGCAACCGCCTGATCCCAGAATTCTGGGATTTGATCGATTTGATCGTTTTGAGCTCGAATTTTGAATTGGGTTGGGGCCTATAAATACCCCACCCATTCAGCACTGAAAAGATACAGACCTACACCGAAATCTTGATCTTTTCTGTGATTCTAAGAGCTCAAAAGTGTTGTAAAGCCTTTAAGTTTCCTCCTTCTGTTCTTCAAGTTTTCAGTTGTAAAGTGAGGAGAGAAAGGTCTGTAAAGGTTGTCTCCTGAGCCTGTCAAAAGGAGAGAAACTGTAAAAGGGCAGTTAGCCTTCGCCCATTGAAGGAAGGCACCTAGTTGACGTCGGCAACCTCGTCGGTGGAGGAAGCCAAAAGTGGAGTAGGTCAAGGCTGACCGAACCACTCTAAATCTCTGGTTTGCGTTTATTCTCGAGCACTTTATCATTACTGCAAACCTCCTTCATTTCTACTGCTCTCTGCGCTTTCACGAACAAGTTCTAAGTGCTGTTCTTCCGAATCTGCATTCAGACGTAAATTCGTATTTTCATACATTACAGTTTACGTTTACGTTTGATTCTGCAGAACTGTCTTCCGTGCTTTTACGAACGAGCTTCTTTGCAGTTTACCCTTACATTTTGATCCTATTGATAACTGCAAACTGTCCTCTACAATTTTACGAACGAGTTTCAACATTTAGACGTAAAACTGCATTCAGACGTAAATCGGCTTTCCTCGCACAATCATCATATCTCAGTTTACGTTTACGTCTTGATTTCAACTGCATACTGCTTTCTGCGAGTATACAAACGAGTTTCAAAGTTTAGACGTAAATCTGCGTCTAGACGTAAAACTGCGTTTAGACGTAAATCTGCGTTTAGACGTAAAACTGCATTTAGACGTAAATCTACGTTTAGACGTAAATCTGAGTTTAGACGTAAATCTGAGTTTAGACGTAAATCTGCGTTTAGACGTAAATCTGCGTTTAGACGTAAATCTGCGTTTAGACGTAAAACTGCGTTTAGACGTAAATCTGAGTTTAGACGTAAACTGCGCTTAGACGCAAAACTGCGCTTAGACGCAATCTGCGCTTAGACGCAAACTGCACTTAGATACAAACTGAGAATTTGCTTTTGCATCATAATAGTTTTTGAACGAACGCAGCTTTTGGTTTTTAATCGCTGTAAGATTTCCGCTGCACTAATTCACCCCCCCCCCTCTTAGTGCTCTCGATCCTAACATAAATGGCATCACCTTCAATAACAAATATCCAATACCAGTGGTGGATGAACTTCTGGATGAATTAAAAGGAGCTCGAGTCTTCACGAAGTTGGACCTCCGATCCGGTTACCACCAAATTCGGGTATGTGAAGATGACATTCCAAAAACTGCATTCCGCACACATGATGGTCATTATGAATTCTTGGTAATGCCTTTTGGACTCACTAATGCTCCTTCAACCTTTCAAAGTCTCATGAATGATATTTTTCGGAGCTTTCTTCGCAAATTTGTGCTGCAACCAAAGTGTAGCTTTCTCCAGCAAAAAGTAGAGTACGTTGGGCACATAATATCAGAAGGAGTGGCGGTGGACCCAACAAAAATTGAGATAATGCAAGGCTGGCCAAAACCTACAAACGTGAAATTACTACGCAGGTTCCTTGGACTAACAGGCTACTATCGAAAATTTGTTAAGGACTATGGGAAGATCAGTGCACCACTCACTTCTCTACTGAAAAAAGATGCTTTCTAATGGTCGGACAAAGCCTCTGCTGCATTCGACAAACTTAAGGCAGCCATGACGACGATGCCGATGTTAGCGCTACCAGATTTCAACCGACCCTTCATCATTGAGGCCGATGCATCTGGAGACAGAATGGGAGACGTTCTCATGCAAGATGGTCGACCACTCACATATATTAACAAGGCATTGTCTCCCCCCTATCAAAACATATTAACATATGATAAAGAGATGCTCGCCATTGTGCACGCAGCAATGAGGTGGAGATCGTACTTGATCAGGCAATGCTTTCAAATCAAGACCGACCATAAAAGCCTAAAATATTTCTTGGAGCAGAAGATATCTACCCCCAAGCAGCAAAAATGGGTAACAAAGGTTCTTGGATATGATTATAAAATAACTTACAAAAAGAGGGAAGAGAATGTTGTTGCAGATGCGCTTTTACGACTACCTAAGCGAGCTGAATTTTTGACCATTTCACTTTCGACTAGTGACTTCCTTGAAGATATTAAGATGGAATGGCAAGAAGATTCAGAGACCAGTAAGATCATAAAAAAATTGGAGGAAGCACCAAGCTCCGTGGCTCATTACAATTGGGACTCAAATGAATTACACTATAAGGGACGCATTGTGCTTATGATAAATTCTACTTGCATCTTCACGAGCAGATTTTGGACAAAGTTATTCCATATGCAAGGTACTAAATTGAAGAGGAGTATGACATATCACCCACAAATCGACGGCCAAATGGAAGTTGTAAATAAGTTCTTAGAGACAGCCCAAAGCCACCCACCAAATATGACTACCCAAGGAGAACTTCAGACCTAGCCAAATGTCATTATTGATCGATGGATCATGACTCGACGACGACGACCCACTACTACAATGCTAATACAGTGGGTGAACCTATCAACAGAAGATGCCACTTGGGAGAACTATGACGACTTGAAAATCAAATTCCCAAAATTCATGAATCGTCAGCCTCGAGGACAAGGCTGATTTGAAGAGGGCGGGTTTGTTAGGACTCTAGCTAATAGAGTCCTAACTGCGAGGGACATTCATGTAAAACCTACCTAAGCCGACCCCTATTAAAGAGGTGAAGAGGCCGGCTAGGGTTAGGAGATTGTTTCTTAGAGATGAATTAGGAGTTGTAAAGGAATAGGAGTCTTGATTAGAAGTCCTATTAGGAGTTGGTTAGAAGTATAAGTCTTGAGTAGGAGTCCTATTAGGAGATAGGGTTTAGAAACCCTATAAATAGCCATGTATTCCTCCTCTTTTGACAAGCAATAGATGAATCTTTTCTGCAGCCTTTGAGCAGCAACTTGGAGGGAGGAACCCCTATAGAGTTCCAAGGAGGCCGATCCCCTAAAGAGATCAACCCCAAGTTTAGAATCTGCAAGGGTTCTATCACAATCACGTGAGTGATGGCAGGTGTGACTTAATATAGAATCTTTTTGCTTATTATATTTTGGCATATATCACTTTATAACTATTGCATAAATGCATACATATATTGTGATATCCTTGGATTTGTGCAATGGGAATCGGATCGTGATGAGATCACGATAGTGAGATCGATTCACCTTTAAAAACATATCCTAAATAATCCCGGTCATAGGTTACTCGAGAGGGATATCGTGATAATCGGACAGACTGGTGTGCTGTATAGCCGTCCATATGATGGATGCAGTTGGTCTCATAGCTGCTTGTGTAGAGATACTAGGGATATAGTACAGGTGCTCATTGGAGAATGAGTTCACTGATTGATCCACTTACGGAATGCTGGATGGTTGATGATGCCTTATTGTCAGACAGCGATTCCGTAGTCCTAGTGGTGTATCTGGTCCTTAGACTTGAGACACCAAGGATGTCCTGTATGAGTGCTCCACTCTTTGATACAAGACTTATAGGTTTGGCTGTCCCAGATCTAGTACAATTGGTCATTTGAAGTGTTAGTCGACCTTACGAGGGCTATTGAGTGTCGATAGAGGATCATCCACTCTCGGCGTCATGAGAGGAATATCCCATGTGTTCTTGCTCAGACAAATCCCTAGCCAGGGTCATTCAGGTTGAGAGAGAAAGAGTTCTCCGGGAGAATCCGATTAGAGCGAGACTCGAGAAGAAACCGTGTGGGTCTGACAACACCATGCTCGATATATGGTCTCTGGTATATTAGATGGATAAGGGACTATAGGTACACGGTAACTGAGGACAAACAGGTCCAATGGATTGGATTCCCCTGAATCGTCTGGGGACTATGGCGTAGTGGCCTAGTACGTCCGTAGTCGATGAGTCGAGTGAATTATTACAAAGATAATAATTCATTGAGTTAGAAGGAGTTCTGACAGGTATGACTTACGGCCAGCTCGATATTGGGCCTAGAGAGTCACACACATATGGTAGGCATTGCGATGAATAGAGGCTCGGATATGAGATATCCGATGGAACCCATGTCTTATTGGATGTAGATCCAACACCCACTAGGGGAGGACCCATTAGGGTTTGACAGGGGACCTCTATAAATAGGAGGGATTCAGAGCCCCATGGGCTAGAGAGCTTTTGTTTGCCTTTTCCTATTCTCCTCTCCATCTCCACCTCAGAGCAGGTTTGAAGTTTTGAGGAGCGTCGTCGCAACCCTGCTGTGTGGATCACCGCTAGAGAGGAGGACGCTTGACCTCCTTCACCCTCTCCTAAGGATCTGCAAGGAAACATGGATATACGATCTCCCTAGGTAACACAATCTACTCTATACGCAGTTTCATGTTTCGCGGATTTTTGCGTACCAATCTTCGCACGACGACGAACATCTCTTTGGGAATCAGGGATTTTGTCTTTCTTGTTCTTCCGCTGCGCCGAAGAACATCTCTTTGGGAATCAGGGATCACCGCTAGATAGCACCGCCTGCGGAGGTGGCGGCGCCCGAAAGGGGCGCCCACCCGCAGCTACAGCGCTGCCAGCGGGCGTGCCGCCTGCAGGCGAGGGCAGTGCCCTCGCCCTGCCGCACAGGCCGCCGCCGGCAGGGTGGCGGCGGCGGTAGTAGTGAAAAGGGGAAAGGGCATTAGGGTTTTCTGGGCAAAAGATAGTTTTTCCCCTCGGAATTTGAGAAATTCCAGTTTCTATCTTTTGTCCAAATTATGAAAATACCCCTATGAATTCAGAAATTCCCTATAATATCCCTGATTTCAGAAAATATTAATTAATTTAAAGGTTTAGTTGATTATTATTATTCTTATTATTATTATCTAGTAGTCCTACATGATGATGATTATTTATACATGTGATGTATGATGTGTGGACGGATGATCATGGACCGTGTGATGTGTGTACCTGTGATTATTATTATTGAGGTCTGCAAACCTCCATTATATTTCTCGTTTATTGTCGGGCCTGCATGCCTATGATTAAGTTGTAATCACACGAGGAGGCACAGTGGGAGCATGGATGCGATAGTGGGACCCACGAGACGGACGATCGTGATACATGAAAATGCATCAAGATGTCGACGGAACCGACAAGGACGAAATGGACGATCATAGGGCATGGAGATGCACTGTTGCACACATAGATCTTAATGTGAGTGATTAGGCCTACTAGCTCGGGCCTAATCATATTAGGTTGTGGTCCATGATCATCTGGTGTAATTGCTTATACATATACTAGATATGTATATATATTTGCATACGATGTAGATATATATTAAATATGTATATGTGTGACATGTCATATTAGGAGACCAAATCATAGAAACATCTCTTGATAATATTAAGTCAGTAAACGTGAGGCAATTAGATTGACCCACGTGGCCTTACATCCTGCTTGGAACTCTTCCAGCACACTGCTCCTCCATTCAAGGTGTACACATACCCTGAATTCCAGCGCTCCCACTTACCTTCCTGTACACACAAGGCTCATCTTCGTTCTTAACAAAGTCATAAGATTTGATTGCCTCATCAAATCTTATGTTCCAACTTCGGGAAGCTTGCTTTAATCCATAAACGGATCTAAGCAACCTACACACCTTATCTGGACAGTTCTTGGGCACGTATCCCTCAGGTTGCATCATATACACCTCCTCCTCGAAGTTCCCATTGAGGAATACGATTTTCACATCCATTTGCCAGATCTAATAATCATAGTGTGCTGCAATAGCCAATAGAATTCTGATGGATTTTAGCACTGCTACGGTTGAGAAGGTTTCGTCATAGTCAACACCTTGCCTTTGACGATACCCCTTAGACACTAGCCTTGCTTTATAGGTCTTTACCTTTCCATCTACTCTAATCTTTCTCTTAAAGATCCACTTGCAACCGATGGGTACAATACCTTCGGGTGCATCAACTAGGTTCCAAATCTTATTGGAGTACATAGAATCCATCTCAGAATTCATGGCTTCTTGCCACTTCCCGGAGTCTATACTCATAATAGCCTCCTCGTAGGTCTGAGGATCAATATCCTCTACATCCTCTCCTCTAATATATCCAACATATCTCTCAGGAGGATGGGATACTCTATCAGATCTGCATAAAGTTGAAACTTGTGTATTAGGTACCTGAACAGACTCGGGCTGTAGAGTGGTGCTTGAGCTTGGTTCTCCGACCTCGCTCAATTCTATCATTCTCCCACTATCTCCGCCAAGAATGTGTTCCTTCTCAAGGAACACTGCTCTCTTAGCTACAAAGACCTTTTGGTCCTCGAGATGATAGAAATAATACCCACAAGTTTCTAACTTATCGGGGTTGTGTCTTTTAACATGTGCAAGGCAGCCCCAAATCTTAACAACCTTAAGATCAGGCTTCTTCCCTTTCCATATCTCATATGGTGTAGATACTACTGACTTAGTTGGAACTCTATTCAGAAGGTAAGCTGCGGTTTCTAGGGCATATCCCCAGAATGAGATGGGTAGGTCAGCGAAACTCATCATGGACCATACCATATCTAATAATGTACGATTTCTCCTTTCAGAGATACCATTGAGCTGAGGTGTATAAGGAGGTGTCCATTGGGATAATATCTCATGGTCCTTGAGGAACTGAGTGAACTTTGTACTTAAGTACTCACCTCCTCGATCTGATCGAAGAGCTTTGATACTCTTTCCAGTCTGGTTCTCCACCTCATTCTTATACTCTCTGAATTTCTCAAAGGCCTCGGACTTGTACTTCATTAAGTACACATATCCATACCTTGAGAAATCATCAGTAAATGTAATGAAGTAGGAGTAACCTCCAATGGCATGAGTTGACATGGGTCCACATACATCACTATGTATGAGTTCCAACAACTCAGTGGCTCTCTCTCCAGTTCCACTAAATGGAGAGTTGGTTAGTTTTCCACGAATACAAGGCTCACAAGTTGCATATGACACATAGTCGAATGGATCTAGATATCCATCATTTAGTAACTTTTGAATCCTTCTTTCATGGATGTGACCTAGCCTACAATGACATAGGTATGCACTGTTCAACTCATCTCGTTTCCTTTTGGACACATTTACATTCATGATATGTGGAGTGGTGTCTAAAATAAATAAACCATTATGCAATGTTCCTTTCATGATGATCTTATCATCTAATAATATCGAACAACCATTGTTCTCAAAAACAAATTTATATCCACTAACTGTTAAACATGAAATGGAGATAATGTTTTTGATAATAGAAGGAACAAAATAACATGCATCTAATGCAATAAAAGCTCTACTAGGCAGATGTAGGGTGACCTCGCCAACAACTACTATAGCAACTTTTGCTCTATTACCCATCTTGAGGTCCATCTCGCCTCTCTCTAGTCTCCTAGGACTTGCCAGAACCTCCAACGAATTGCATATATGATAAGCACTACCGGTATCCAATACCCATATGTTATCATAAGATTCTGACAAATGGAGACTGATCATGAATGTACCTAAAGCTTCATCAAGCTTTTGTTTCGCCCTTTCTGCAATGTACTCTTTGCAGTTTCTATTCCAGTGCCCATCTTTACCATAGTGGAAGCACTGGCCTTTATCCTTTGCTGGGTCTTTCTTAGCAACCTTTGCTTTACCTGGTTTGACCTTGCCCTTTCCCTTCTTAAGGGATCTTTCTGCTTTCCTTTTCCTTTTGGTCTCACCAATGTAGAGAACTGGCTTCTCTTTCTTGATAGTACTCTCTGCCTCCCTCAACATATTGAGAAGCTCTAGGAGAGTCACTTCAAGCTTGTTCATATTAAAATTCATTATGAACTGTGAAAAGGAATCTAGTAGGGACTGAAGCATAATGTCCACACACAAGTTATCCTCTAGGACCATTCCTAGACCTGTGAGTTTCTCTATCCACTCAATCATTGTTAGGACATGGTTCTGAACCGGTGTCCCCTCAGTCATCCTAGCGCGGAAGAGGCTCTTAGATATCTCATATCGCTGAGTCCTTCCCTGTTCCTCAAACAATTTGCAGACATGTAGAAGAATGGATCTGGCATCCATCTTTTCATGTTGTCTCTGTAACTCAGGAGTCATAGAGCCCAACATATAGCACTGAGCAAGAGCGAAGTCATCAATGTACTTCACGTAGCGAGCGATCTCATCCTCGTTTGCCCCTTCTTCGGGCGCAGGCATCACTGTATTAAGGACGTACATGATTTTCTCCACTGTGAAAACAATTCTCAAGTTACGGAGCCAATCTGTATAATTTGGACCAGTGAGGCGGTTGACATCAAGTATGCCACATAAGGGATTTGAAAGCGACATTTTCTGAAAATAAAGATGCAGCAGAAATGAATAACATGCAGATTTTGCAAGAAATAAACTATCAAGATATGGACTTCTATCTTAATATGCTCCCACTATTTTACTAACGAGTCACGCGACACCCTCAGCACATGAAACGGAAGTCTCCGGCAGACTTCTAGTGGGGATCAGGATCCAATCAGCGTCTTAGTGTAACCTCGAGGGACTCGACCAATCACACTAAGCCTAAAAGGTAGGCAACTCTTGTCGATCACAACTCCTTGTGATTCCCGTCCTGTTCGACCTCCGAATCACCAAGGCCTCGAGGGACTCGACCAACCATGATGCTCGGTTAAGTCAACACCTTCGTTACAAGATGAGTCTGATTTGATGATATACCCTCGAGGGACTCAACCAAGTATACCATGCCCTCAGGTCACCGGTGACATCTCTATGTCGTAAGCAAGATAGCGAATCGCGATATAGGTGAGTCTCGAGGGACTCGACCAACTCAACCTACACCGGGAATCGGTTCCTACCCATAACGATGGAAGACCACGTGGGTCAATCTAATTGCCTCACGTTTACTGACTTAATATTATCGAGATATGTTTCTATGATTTGGTCTCCTAATATGACATGTCACACATATACATATTTAATATATATCTACATCGCATGCAAATATATATACATATCTAGTATGTGTATAAGCAATTACACCAGATGATCATGGACCACAACGTAATATGATTAGGCCCAAGCTAGTAGGCCTAATCACTCACATCAAGATCTATATGTGCAATGGTGCATCTCCATGCCCTGTGATCGTCCATTTCGTCCTTGTCGGTTCCGTCGATATCTTGATGCATTTTCATGTATCACGATCGTCCGTCTCGTGGGTCCCGCTATCGCATCCACGCTCCCGCTGTGCCTCCTCATGTGATTACAACTTAATCATAGGCACGCGGGCCCGACAATAAACGAGAAATATAATGGAGGTTCGCAGACCTCAATAATAATAATCACAGGTACACACATCACACGGTCCATGATCATCCGTCCACACATCATACATCACATGTATAAATAATCATCATCATGTAGGACTACTAGATAATAATAATAAAAAAAATAAAAATCAACTAAACCTTTTAATTAATTAATATTTTCTGAAATCAGGGACATTATAGGGAATTTTTGAATTCATAGGGGTATTTTCGTAATTTGGACAAAAGACAGAAACTGGAATTTCTCAAATTTCGAGGGGCAAAACTGTCTTTTGCCCAAAAAACCCTAATGCCCTTTCCGCTTTTCGCTACTGCCGCCGCCGCCACCGTGCCGACGGCGGCCTGTGCGGCGGGGCGAGGGCTCTACCCTCGCCTGCAGGCGGCACGCCCGTTGGCAGCGTTGCCGTTGCGGGTGGGCGCCCCTTTCGAGCGTCGCCGCCTCCGCAGGCAGTGCTGTCCTGCCGGGCGACCGCCCCTTAGGGGGGTTTCGCCCGCGGGAGCAGCGGCGGCGACGCCGCTGACCTGCGGCGCCTCTGCCGGTGGGCTGCCAGCCCCTCCGGCAGCAAGCCTGCTGCAAGCAGGCCCCCGGCCAACTACAGCAGATGTAGCCCCTGTGCTGCCCGCCTTCGGCTGCGTTGCACGCACGCAGATCGAGGGCAGCAACTGTTGCTGCCCTTCCTTGTTTTTGCGTCAACAATTTTGACGTCAAAATTCTTCCTAAACACAACACACGCAGTTCAAAACCAATCATTCGCACGAACAACTTAGCTCTGATACCACTGTTGGGAAATCCTTGGGGGCAACATCATATGCGCAGCGGAAGAACAAGAAAAATAAAATCCCCGATTCCCGAAGAGATGTTCGTCGTCGTGCGAAGATTGGTACGCAAAAATCCGCAAAACATGAAATTGCGTATAGAGTAGATTGTGTTACCTAGGGAGATCGTATATCCCTGTTTCCTTGCAGATCCTTAGGAGAGGGTGAAGGAGGTTAAGCGTCCTCCTCTCTAGCGGTGATCCACACAGTAGGGTTGCGACGACACTCCTCAAAACTCCAGACCTACTCTGAGGTGAAGATGGAGAGGGGAATAGGAAAAGGCAAACAAAAGCTCTCTAGCCCATGGGGCTCTGAATCCCTCGTATTTATAGAGGTCCCCTGTCAAACCCTAATGGGTCCTCCCCTAGTGGGTATTGGATCTGCATCCAATAAGACAAGGGCTCCGTCGGATATCTCATATTCGAACCTCTATTCATCGCAATGCCTACCATATGTGTGTGACCCTCTAGGCCCAATATCGAGCTGGCCGTGAGTCATACCTGTCAGAACTCCTTCTAACTCAGTGAATTATTACCTCTGTAATAATTCACTCGACTCATTGACTACGGACGTACTCGGCCACTACGCCGTAGTCCCCAGACGATACAGGGGAATCCAATCCATTGGACCTGTCTGTCCTCATTTACCGTGTACCTATAGTCCCTCATCCATCTAATATACCAGAGACCGTATATCGAGCATGGTGTTGCCAAATCCACACGGTTTCTTCTCGAGTCTCGCTCTAATCGGATTCTCCCGGAGAACTCTTTCTCTCTCAACCCGAATGACCCTGGCTAGGGATTTGTTTGAGCAAGAACACATGGGATATTCCTCTCATGACGCCGAGAGTGGATGATCCTCTATCGACACTCAATAGCCCTCGTAAGGTCGACTACCACTCCCAATGACCAACTGTACTAGATCTGGGACAGCCAAACCTATAAGTCTGGTATCAAAGAGTGGAGCACTCATACTGGACATCCTTGGTGTCTCAAGTCTAAGGACCAGATACACCACTAGGACTACGGAATCGCTATCTGACAATAAGGCATCATCAACCATCCAGCATTCCGTAAGCGGATCAATCAGTGAACTCATTCTCCAATGAGCACTTGTACTGTATCCCTAGTGTCCCTACACAAGCAGCTATGAGACCAGCTGCATCCATCATATGGACGGGTATACAGCACACCAGTCTATCCGGTTATCACGATATCCCTCTCGAGTAACCTATGAGTGGGATTATTTAGGATATGTGTTTAAAGGTGAATCGATCTCACTATCGTGATCTCATCACGATCCGATTCCCATTGCACAAATCCAAAGACATCACAATATATGTATGCATTTATGCAATAGTTATAAAGTGATATATGCCTAAATATAATAAGCAAAAAGATTCTATATTAAGTCACACGTGCCATCATTCACGTGATTGGCTTGATGGGCACTTATGACTAGCAAATACAACCACCCAAATTGGCGGTACCATCGCTTGACACAGCCTTGAAGATTGTGCCACGATAGTGAGACTTCTTGGGGCACTATTTGGGCTTCTTATTAGACCCAACACAGTTCTTACATGGGCATAGCTGGCCCCTAATTGGGTTGGCCCAAATCCAAACCCAATTACGTGCTAACTACGAAATCTAAGATATAATCTAAGATAAACAAGTCCGTAAGTCTATTCATCCGACGAGCTTCTGGCGAACTTCCGACGATCTCTCGGCAATGTTCCGGCGGACTCCAAGTATGCTCCTGGACTTCATGACTATCTTCTTGGCGAGTTTCGATGAGCTTATCTGGCAAGCTCTGAGACTTCTCGGTTCGTTCCTCCAGAACTTCCGACGAATGTCCTGACTTCCGACAAGCTCTCGAACTCCCAATGTAATCACGTCCTTAACTCCGGGACTTCATTTTGCTTCATGCCTTACTATCGTAGTTAATCCTGCATATGTAAAACACACTTCGATCTAGACAATTAATACTAAGCATTAATCAAGTTATCCAGCATGTCATTGGTCCCTCGACGCTTTACCCGATTCTTCGGCGCATCGTCCTCTCTTACAGCCTATTGCCCAATCGGCCAGTTGACTCTGCAACTCTGATATCCTTGGCATAATATCCACTCTTCTTGGCCCGATGCTTGTATACATTACCTGAAACCTTCTGTCAATACGTCGACTGATCCACTGGTTCGACGTTCAATCTTCTAACATATTCTCCTCCAGCATAACTTGATTTTTCCTGCTTTAATTGTCTCATTCTGATCGAAGCATCCTGCCTCACTCAAAACGTAGATTAAAATATAAATAATTATCAATTGGTTTCATCATCAAAATACGAGATTCAACAACATGTTATGATCGAATCGGCAGTAAGAGGGGAGGGTAAATTATTACTTACGATAAAAACATCGATTTTAAAAATCTTCGAATGATGAAAACTAGTATCATAAAGATGTTAACTTGAAACACATTCATAAGCAAGTAAATGAAAGTAAGAAATCATTTTGCAATTAAAATGAAAAGCCTAAGCTAAATGTAAATCATATTTTTATAGTGGTTCGGTCATTGTGACCTACATCCACTCTCGATTCCTCTTCCGTCGAGGCCACTGATATCCACTAACGATCTTTTTTCAATGGACAAAGATCAATTACCCTTATAACTCTATTTTCTTTTTGACAGGTTCAGGAGATAACCTTTACACCCCCACTACCTCCTCTCTTAAACTTCACCAACACTTAGAGCTTGAGAGGAGTTCTCACAAGATTACAATAGTGTTTTTCTTACTTTTTGTTTTTAGTTCTTGTGTGTTCTGAGAAGGTATGGGAGGGGTATTTATAGGCCTCAAATGGATTCAAACTTGGAGCCTAAAAGTGTCTCATCCCTGGTTTTTGGGTACTAGCAGTACCACCGCTTGTGCTGGGCGGTACCACCACCCAGTCTAGCGGTACCACCGCCTAACACAGTCTGGGAGACTGTGTCTAGGTAGTACCATTGCCTAGACTAACGGTACAACTGCTTGACATAGTCTTGGATACTGTGTCTGAGTGACACCACCTGACCCAACTTATGGGTCTGAATGGCCCTTTCTCTTGGCCCAAAACAACCCCAATTCGGGCCTAGTTGGCCCCTATTTAAGTTGGCCTAATTATGTTGTAAAACAACCTAATTATAACTAAAACTACTTCGATCTAGATAAATTATTACAAGAAAGAATACTAAGTTGTCCGGCATGTCATTAGTTCATCTGACGCTTCATTTGACCCTTCGGTACATTGTCCTCTCCTTTGACGTATTGCCTAATTGGCATATTACCTTCTCGCAACATCTGATCTCCTTAGCGCAATGTTCGATCTTCTTGGCTTGATGCCCGAATTTATAGTACGAAGCCTTCTACTGACACGTTGATTGATCCTCCAGCCCAACATTCAATCTTCTAACATGTTCAACTTCGACCCAACATCTGATTCCTCCTACTTTAATTAATTTGTCTCTCTTGATCAAAGCTAGTCCTACATCACTCAAAACGTAAATTAGTTCATAACATTATCAATTGATTTCATTATCAAAATTTGAGATTTAACAATCTCCCCATTTTTTATGATGACAACCAATTGATAACGGAGTTTGTTTAACTAAACTCCCCCTATCAATATGCCATATTGATAGAACCTTGAATTCAAGTCAAAGCAAATTTAATCATGAATATATGCAACAAATTATTGCATATCATTACATTGCATGTATCATTATCATAAATATTACATGCATCATCATGAATATTTCAAATCATCATGGTATCAAAATATCAACGTATATTACATCTGTTAGAACCCTTGCAAATTCTAAACTTGGGGTTGATCTCTTTAGGGGATCGGCCCCCTTGGAACTCTATAGGGGTTCCTCCCTCCAAGTTGCTGCTCAAAGGCTGCAAAAAAGATTCATCTATTGCTTAAGAAAAGAGAAGGAATACATGGCTGTTTATAGGGCTTCTAAACCCTAACTCCTAATATGATTCCTACTTAAGACTCTTACTTCTAACCAACTCCTAATAGGACTCCTACTCAAGACTCCTATTCTCATACAACTCCTAATTCTTCTCTAAGAAAAAACCTCCTAACTCTAGCCGGCCTCTTCATCTCTTTAATAGGGGTCAGCTTAGGTAGGTTTTACATGAATGTCCCTCTCAATTAGGACTCTCCTAGCTAGAGTCCTAACAACATCCTACCTTATATGATCATCATAACTTCTAATTGTCTGTATCATCATAATACCATGAGTATTTCATGCATCATTTCATATTATCATAACTTCTCCCCCTTTGTCATCAACAAAAAGGAGAATAGTGCAACAAGCATATTTTTGACACATAATTTCAAATCATTACATATATCATCGCATAATTTCAAGTTTTGAAATATCATATATCATTGCATAATATCATATATCATCATGCAAGCCAGCAAGTTTTTTTTATATGAAAGTTAGCAAAATTTTTGTATTTTTTAAGATATGCAAGATAGTAGGTTTTCTCTTCTTTTCAATGTTCAAGCTAGCCAGTTTTGGAAAAAGAATATAAGATAGTAAATAGCAAGTTTTACGTCATGCAGGCTAGCAAATTTTACATCATTTTAGATATGCAAGCTAGTAACATTTTCACATATGAAAGTTAGCAAAATTTTACATCTTTTGAAATGTGCAAGATATCCTATTTTTGCATCTTGAAATATGTAAGTTAGCAAACATTGCTTCTCTTGAGATTTGCAAGATAGCATTTTTTGTTTCTCTTTTGAGATGAGAAAGCTGGCAAGTTTTGCTCCCATTTTGTCATTGTCAATTAGAAGGGAAGAATACAATGCTGTAATTTTTTTGTCTTTACATCAAATTTCAAATTATGACAAAGATAAATAACAAGGATAGATTTATATCAATGTTTCAATCATTAAAAATAAAAGATCAAGTCATGAATACCAAAAGATGATATATCATTTTTGACATTTTTTTTTTCTTTTGTAGATAGAAGGAATGATAGAAAACGATCTTGATTTAAGAAGAATACTCAAGTCATAAAAATCAAGAAATCAAGATCATGATCTGAAAAATATATAAGAAGAGTTTATGCATTTGGGAGATTTAAGTTTATCATTCATTCAAGCTAACAATTTTCTTCTTCTTTTACAACAATGATTCAATCATATCATGAGATAAACAAATCATAAATACAAAAAAATTGTACATAATAAACTTTAAATTATAAACATCAAGAAGTCTAATGATGTATCATGGTTAATTTGAATGCATCCCCCCTTTTTAGTAAATACCACGAAGAATCATAGGAGGACAATTTGTGAAAATTCTTGATTCATATAACATAAATTTTAATTCATAAGTATTAAGTGAAAAAATAAATATTTATTTAGATAAGTCTCTTCTTTAGTAAAAAGAGAATTATGTGAGAACAAATATGAGATTTTAATTCACACAAAAGAAATCTCAAGTATCAAATATTGAGAAATTAATAATTTAACATGCATAAGAAATATCAAGTCATCAAGTGAAGGAATCATGATTCATGTGATAAAAAGATTGTCAATTCATACATTTGAGTAAATATTTTTTTAAACTATCATTACTTCAACTCATCATGCATAATTTAAAATGTAAAACCATCAAGCATGATACAAACATTTATTTTCAAAACATTTATCATTATTTTTAACTTATTCAATTTGTCAAGCCATCAAAATCACTTTTGAGAGATTCAAAATGACATAAATAGATTTATTAATCTCTTAGGATCTCTTGTTGAAAAATTTAATAAGTTTTTTGGGGATAGAGTCATTTTCAAGAAAAATAATGCATTCCTCTATGTGATAGATTTTATACAATCATGCCATTGTTTTCTAAGCCAAAATCATGTATTATCGTTAAAACTCGAAAAACAAGATTTATCACAAGAGTCATCAAGATCAAAAGTATAACACATAATTCCAAACCATAAGATTGCAAATCATCATTACTTCAAATCCTCATGCATAATTAAATCATTAAGCATGGAAGCAAAACTTTTAATATTTTCATTATGAATTACATCATTATGCATCATCAAGCATGATTTCATTGAATATAAGGCATTTTCAATCAAAATCATTTTGTTTGTTATAGTAATGCATTTTTCTTTTTAAGTGCATCTAACTTTTCACGCTTAGTGCTAGGAGTTAACATATAATTGTCATGCTCAAATTTTAATTATTATTATTTCCAAAATCACTAGAAAGAGAAGCTTGATTTTTTATAATTTTTTTATATTTTAGTAACTAATTTTAAAAAAATAACTCATGAAAAGCATCAAGTAATTTTAAAATAAGATAAAGAAAATTCGATTGAGTTGTTTACCTCATTGTCTAGAGTTATCAAAGTAAAGTTCACCACTTTGTCTTCATCGGTTTGCTCCTCATCTTCGGATGCACTCATTTCGTCCCAAGCCACCTTGAATATTTTTTTCTTCTTTGACAGCTTCTTAAGTTTATTTTTATTTTTTATTCTTGTTTAATGAACTTTTTAAACTTTATTGTTAGGAGTTTAAGGTCATCATCACTCGAGCTTTTACTTGAGTGATCTTCTTTTGTTCTAAGTGTCAAGTCCTTCCTATTCTTTGAAAGGTTGTTCTCATGTTCATCAAGTTCATCATGTGCCTTGCACATCATTTCATAGGTCATCAAAGACCCAATAAGTTTTTCAATCAAAAAATAGTTCAAGTTCTTTGATTATTGTATTGTCATTACTTTCAAATCCTAATTTTTAGAAAAAGATTGTAAAACTTTATTAATAAGTTCAAAATTCGAAAAAAATTTACTAAGAGCTTTTAAATTATTGACGATAACCGTAAAATGGGTGTACATGTCAACAAAAGTTTCGCTTGACTTCATTAGAAACACCTCAAAATTATGCATCAAAAGATTAATTTTTGAATCTTTCTACTAGTGCCTTCTTGTGTGATTTCAAGAGTATGCCAAATGTCATACGCAGTTTCACAAATAGAAACATGATTAAATTCATTTTTGTCTAAGGCGCAAAACAAAGCGTTCATCGCTTTAGCATTCAAAGAAAATGAATTTTTTTCAAAGTCATTCCATTCATTCATAGGTTTATAGGGGGTTTGAAAACCAAGTTCAACGATATTTCAGAAATCAAAGTTCAAATAAAGTAAGAAAACTCTTATCCGAGTTTTCCAATATGTGTGTAGTCCGTCCTATTGAACATAGGAGGACAAATAATATAGTACCTTCTTAAAGCCAAAAAGAATCATTTCTCTTGAGTGTTCAATAAAACGATAAAAAAATATGGCTCCGATACCAACTTTTAGGATCGAGTCGGCACTAAGGGGGCGGGGGGGGGGGGGGGGGGTGAATTAGTGTTTACGATAAAAATGTCGGTTTTAAAAATCTTCGAACGATGAAAACTCGTATCCTAAAGATGTTAACTTGAAACACATTTGTAAGCAAGTAAATGAAAGTAAAAAATCAGTTTACAATTAAAATGAAAAGCTTAAAGTAAATACAAATCAGATTTTTATAGTGGTTCGGTCATCAGGACCTACATCCACTCCTGATTCCTCTTCCGTCAAGGCCACCGGCATCCACTAATGATCTTCTTTCAATGGGCGAAGATCAACTACCCTTACAACTCGATTCTCCTTTTGATAGGTCCAAGAGAGAATCTTTACACCCCCATTACCTCCTCTCTTAAACTTGACCAACACTTAGAGCTTGAGAGGAGTTCTTATAAGATTACAATAGTGTTTTTCTTTCTTTTTACTCTTAGTTCTTGTATGTTTTGAGCAGGGATGTGAGGGGTATTTATAGGCCCCAGATGGATTCAAATTTGGAGCCTAAAAGTATCTCATCCTCGGAGTTCGGGATACTGGTGGTACCACCACTTGTGTTAGGCGGTACCGCCACCTACAACATTGACACTGGGCAGTATCACCACCCAGTCTTCGGTACAACCGCCTAATATAGTCTGGGAGACTATGTCTGGGTGATACCACCGCCTAACACTAGGCGATACCACCGCCCAATCCGGCGATACTACCACCTGACATAGTCTTGGAGACTGTCTCAGTGACTGAGCCACTAGTGGTGCCACTACTTGACCCAACTTTTGGGTCATTGAATGGGTCTTTCTCTTGGCCCAAAATAGTCCCAAGTCGGGCCCAGTTGGCCCTTAATTGAGTTGACATAATTATGTTCTAAACCAACATAATTACAACTAAAACTACTTTGATCTAGATAAATTATTACAAGTAAGAATACTAAGTTATTCAACATGTTATTGGTTCATCCGATGCTTCGTTCGACCCTTCGGCACATCGTCCTCTTCTTCGATGTATTGCCCAATCAACATATTGCCTTCTCACAGCATCCTATCTCCCTAGCGCAATGTCCGATCTTCTTGACCTAATGCCCAAATTCACCGCATGAAGCCTTCTACCACCACGTCAATCGATCCTCCGGCCCAACGTCCAATCTTCTGACATGTTTAACTCCAGCCCAACATCTGATTCCTACTGTTTTAATCAATTTGCCTCTCTTGATCGATGCGAGTCCTGTATCACTCAAAACACAAATTAGATCATAACATTATCAATTTGTTTCATCATCAAAATCTGAGATTCAACATCACACACATATATATTTAATATATATCTACATCGCATGTAAATATATATACATATCTAGTAGGTGTATTAGTAATCACACATCATATAAGCAATCACACCAGATGATCATAGACCACATCCTAATATGATCAAGTTTGAGCCAGTAGACCTAATCACTCACATCAAGATCTATGTATGCAGCGGCGCATCTCTATGCCCTATGATCATCCATTTCATCCTCACAAGTTCTATCGGCATCTTGACGCATCTCCATGTGTTGCAATCGTCCGACTCGACCTCATAGGTTTCTCTATCACCTTCATGCTACTGCTACACCTCCTTATATAATTACAAGTTAATCATACGCACGTAGGCCCAACAATAAACGAGAAAAAAAAAAGATGATAATAATAATAATAATAATAATAATAATAATAATAATAATAATAATAATAATCATATCACATGTATACACATCACATGGTCCATGATCATCAATCCATATCACACATCATATGTATGACTACTAGATAATAATAATGATAATTAATTAAACTATTTAATTAATTATTTTGTAGCCCTTTGGGGTACCCTACCCTAGGGTGCCCCATGCGGCCAGGAAACCTTGGTCGTAGGACTACCTTGGGTGGCTAGGGATCCTTGGCCCCCAAGGTTGCCTCTATAGCTAGGAAACCCTAGCCGACACCTTGCCTCATGCGGCCAGGAGTCTTGGCCGCTAAGGGCTCTTGGGCAACTAGGAAACCCTAGTCACCTAAGGTGCCTCTTGCAGTTATGAAACCTAGCTGCAGGGGCTGCAACCCCCATGGCTGAGAGCCCAGTTGCTACTCTCAGCCTTGCAGCTTTTGGCCAGGCTGAGAGCAGCAAAGTAAAGCTCTCAACCAAGGCTGCAAGTAGCCTTTGGCCAATCTAGAAGGGCAGTAACAATTGTTATCCTTTCTTCCCCTTTTGTGTCAACAAATTTGATATCAAAAGCCTTCTCTAAAACATCTCATAATAGTAAGAAAAGGTGTAGCACAAATTTAAAAAAAATATGACAAAAAAATCATAGCAATTACGTAAAACAATTCTATGCGATTGAACACAACACAACAGTTTAAAAACCAATCTTTTGCACTAGCAACTTGGCTCAGATACCACCATTAGAAAATCTGTGGTGACATCATATGCATAGCAGAAGAATAGAAATAAAAATTAAATATTTTTCATAGAAAAATATTTCTTCTCATCGTGAAAAGATTAGTGCGTAAAAACCAGGGAAACCAAAAACTGCGTGTAAGATAATTACCTAGGGAGATTATATTTCTCTGAATTCCTAAAGATCTATTGAAAAGGATGAAAGAGGTCAAGTGCCCTCCTCTCTAGCGGTGATTCACACGGTAGGGCCTATGAAGACGCTTCTCAAATCACTACTCAAATCTCCACGTTACGTGCACCATACAATCAAGAAGGGGCCAGCCCTTCTTGTTATTTGCACACCCACAAACAAGGCCTATTGGCTGAGGAGGAGAGGGGGAGAGGAAAATAAGATGTAGCAGCCAAAAAGCCTAGCTCTTTGGTTCCCTCATATTTATAGAGGCCCCCTATCAACTTGACCCTAATGGATTCTACCCTATTGGGTATTAGATCTCTATCCAATTACCCAAGCCTTGTTGGGAAATCTGGGAGGCAACATCACATATGCAGCAGAAGAACATTAAAAAAATTCCCCAAAAATTTCTAAAGATGTGTTCGTCGTCGTGTGAAGATTGGTGCACAAAATCAGTGAAACTTAAAACTGCGTATATTAGAGATTGTATTACCTAGAGAGATTATATATCCTTAAATTCCTACATATCTCTGGGAGAGGGTGAAGGAGGTCAATCGCCCTCTCTCTAGTAGTGATCCACACAACAGGGCTACGATGATGCTCCTCAAGTCTCCAAGCCTGCTATCTGAGGGGGAGAAGGGGAGAGAAGAATAGGATGTGGCAACCAAAGAGGCTCTAGCCTATGAACCATTGGTTCTCCCCTATTTATAGAGATCCCCTATCAACATAACCCTAATGAATCCTACCTTATTGGGTATTGGATCTCCATCCAACTATCCAAGCCTCTTAGATTAGTGGATCTCTATCCAATAATCTCTCATTGGCTCTTATTGGATCTCATCCATATGATCCAATAATTCATGGGCTTATTGGATATCCAATAAGATAGGGGCTTCGACGGATATTTCATATTCAAACCTCTACTAATTGTAACCCCTACCATATGTGTGTGACTCTCTAGGCCCAATATCGAGCTGGCCATAAGTCATACCTGTCAGAACTAATTCTGACTTAGTGAATTATTATCTCCATAATAATTTACTCGACTCATCGACTGCGGTCATACAAGACCACTAAGCCACAATCCCTAGATGATACAAGGGAATCTATTACATTGGACATGTTTGTCCTCAGTTATCATATACCTATAATCCCTCATCCATCTAATATCCTAGAGATCGTATACCGGGCATAGTGTTGTCAAACTCATATGGTTTCTACTCAAGTCTCGCTCTAATTAGATTCTCCCAGAGAACTCATTCTCCCTCAATCCGAATAACCCTATCCAGGGATTTGTCTGAGCAAGAATAAATGCGATATTCCTCTCATGATACTAAGAGTGGATGTTCCTCTATCGACACTCAATAGTCCTCGTAAGGTTGGCTACCACTCTTAATGATCGGTTGTATTAGATTTAGAACCTCCAGACCTATAAGTCCAATATCAAAGAGTATATTACTCATATAGGATATCCTTGGTGTCTCAAGTCTAAAAACTAGATACACCACTGGGACTACGGAATCGTTGTCTGACAATAAGGCATCATCAACCATCTAGCATTCTGTAAGTGGATCAATCAGTGAAATTATTCTCCAATGAGCACATGTATTGTATCTCTGGTATCCCCACACGAGCAACTATGAGACCAGCTACATCCATCATATGGATGGGTATACAGCACACCAATCTCTTCGATTATCTCGATGTCCCTCTCGAGTAACCTATAACCAGGATTATTTATGATCTGTGTTTAAAGGCGAATCGATCTTATTATCATGATCTCATCATGATATGATTCCTATTGTACAGATCTATAGACATCATAATATATTTAAGTAACAGGCAATATAATGTGATAAAATACTAAATAATAATAAAAAGCAAAGAGACTGCGTGTCAAGTCACATGTGCCATCACTCACGTGATTGGCTTGTATGACACTTATGACTAGCAATCTCCTACTTGACCTAAAGTCAATCACCTCTATGTCTTATCCCCATCAGACCCTTGTGACGCTCAAAGATAATCTGAGATAACAGCTTGTTAGTGGATCTGTGATGTTATCTTTGGATACAACTCTTTCCACTACTACATCTCCTCGGGTCACGATCTCTCTAATACGTTAGAACCTCCTCAAAACACTTCTGATGAGACTCGAGTTCCCTCATTTGAGTAATCGCCCCGTAGTTATCGTAATATAAGGGAATTGGCTCCTCGTTGCCCGGCACGACTCCTAGATCTGTGATGAACTTCTTTATCCAGACTCCCTCCTTCACTGCCTCTACTGTAGAAATGTACTCCACATCTATGGTCGAGTCAGTAGTAATATCTAACTTGAAACTCTCCCAACGCACTACTTCATTCATGGTGTACATATACCCTGAATTTGACTTGCTATCATCGATATTAAACTACAAACTCGAGTCCATGTAGCTGTCAACCCAAAGACTACTATCTCCATATACCATTAAAAGATCCTTAGTCCTTCTCAAGTACTTAAGGATACACTTTACTGTTTTCCAATGCTCCAAGCCTAGATCCGTGTGATATCTACTCATGACACCCAGAGCATACGCTATCTCAGGCCTGGTACATAGCATAGCATACATGATAGACCCTATCGCTGAGGCATAAGGTATTCTATCCATATTCACCCTTTCTTCAAAAGTCTTTGGCGACATACTCCTAAAAAGCGATAACCCATGTCTCATCGGTATGAGACTTCTCTTGAAATTTTTCATGACAAACCTTTTGATAATGGTATCTATGTACATGGACTAGGACAAGCCAATCATCCTCTTGGATCTATCTCTATAGATCCAAATCCTCAAAATATAGGATGCTTCCCCTAAGTCCTTCATGGAGAAGTATCTAGATAACGAAGCCTTTACTATGGATAGCATTCCTATATCATTTCCATTGATCAAGATGTCATCCATATATAACACCAAGAAGGTGATAGTGCTCCCACTTACCTTCCTGTACACACAAGGCTTATCTTCGTTCTTAACGAAGTCATAAGATTTGATTGCCTCATCAAATCTTATGTTCCAACTTCAGGAAGTTTGCTTTAGTCCATAAATGGACCTAAGCAATCTACACACCTTATTTGGGCAGTCCTTGGACACGAATCCCTTATGCTGTTTCATATACACCTCCTCCTCGAGGTTGCTATTAAGGAACACGGTTTTCATGTTCATCTACCAGATCTCATAATTATCGTGTGCTGCAATAGCCAATAGAATTCGGATAGATTTTAGCATGGTCACGGGTGAGAAGGTTTCGTCATAGTCAATACCTTGCCTTTGACGATATCCCTTAGCCACTAGCCTTGCTTTATATGTCTTTATCTTTTCATCTACTTCGATCTTTTTCTTGAAGATCCACTTGCAACTGATGGGTACAATACCCTCGGGTGCATCAACTAGGTTACAAACCTAGTTGGAGTACATAGAATCCATCTCAGAATTCATGGTTTCTTGTCACTTCCCGGAGTCTATACTCGTAATAGTCTCCTCGTAGGTCTGAAGATCAATATCCTCAATATCCTCTCCCCTAATATGTCCCACATATCTCTCAGGAGGATGGGATACTCTACCAGACCTATGTAAAGTCTGAACTTGTGTGTTAGGTACAGACTTGGGCTGTGGAGTAGTGCTTGAGCTAGATTCTCCAGCCTCGCTCAACTCTATCAAACTCTCACTACCTCCGTCAAAAATGTGTTCCTTCTCAAGGAACACCGCTCTCTTGGCTACAAAGACCTTTTGGTCCTCGAAATAATAGAAATAATACCCACAAGTTTCCTTGGGGTATCTCATGAATTTGCATTGCTCTGTCCTTGATTCTAACTTATCGGGATTGTGTCTTTTAACATGGGTAAGGTAACCCTAAATCATAACAACCTTAAGATCAGGCTTCTTCCCTTTCCATATCTCATATGGTGTAGACACTACCGATTTAGTTGGAACTCTGTTCAGAAGGTAAGCTACGGTCTCTAGGGCATATCCCCAGAATGAGATAGGTAAGTCAGCGAAACTCATCATGCCCGCACCATGTCTAACGGTGTACGATTCCTTTTTTTAGATACACCATTGAGTTGAGGTGTATAAGGAGGTGTCCATTAGCATAGAATCCCATGGTCCTTGAGGAATTGGGTGAACTCTGTACTCGAGTACTCACCTCCTCGATTTGATTGAAGAGTCTTGATACTCTTTCCAATCTGGTTCTCCACTTCATTCTTATACTCTTTGAATTTCTTAAAGGCCTCGGACTTGTACTTCATCAAGTATACATGTTCATACCTTGAGAAATCATAAGTAAAAGTAATAAAGTCGGAGTAACCACCTATGGTATGAGTTGACATGGGTCTACATGCATCACTATGTATGAGTTCCAACAACTTAGTGGCTCTCTCTCCCGAACTCATACATAGTGGCTCACTATGTATGAGTTCATTAATTTTCTACAAAGGCAAGACTCGCAAGTTATATATGACTCGTAATCGAATGGATCTAAACATTCATCCTTTAGTAACTTTTTAATCCTTCCCTTATGGATGTGACCTAGCCTACAATGTCATAGGTATGCACCATTCACCTCATCTCATTTCCTCTTGGACACACTTATATTCATGATATGTGGAGTAGTGTCTAGTATAAACAAACCATTATGCAATGTTCCTCGTATGATGATCACATCATCTAATAATATTGAATAACCATTGTTCTTAAAAACTAATTTATATCCACTAACTGTCAAACATGAAATAGAAATAATGTTTTTGATAATAGAAAGAACAAAATAGCATGCATCCAATATATGCAGATGTAGGGCGACCTCGCCAACAATTACTACAGTAACTTTTGCTTCATTGCCCATCTTGAGGTCCATCTCGCCTCTCGTCAATCTCCTAGGTCTTGCCAAAACCTACAACGAATTACAAATATGATAAGCACTACCGATATCCACTACCCATATGTTATCATAAGAGTATGATAAATAGAGACTAATCATGAATGTACCTAAAGCTTCTCCAAGCTTCTATTTTGCCCTTTCTGTAAGGTACTCTTTACGGTTCCTCTTCTAGAGCCCATCTTTGCCATAGTGGAAGCACTGGCCTTTAGCCTTTGCTAGGTCTTTCTTAGCAACATTTGCTTTACCTAGTCTACCATTGCCCTTCTTAAGGGACTTTTTTGCTTTCCTTTTCTTTATGGTCTCACTAGTATAGAGAACTGACTTCTCCTTCTTAATAGCGCTCTTTGCCTCCCTCAACATATTAAGGAGCTCGAGTCACCTTAAGCTTGTTCATATTAAAATTCATTATGAACTGTGAAAAGAAATCTGATAGGGACTGAAGCACAAGATCCACATACAGGTTATCCTCTAGGACCATTCCTAGTCCTGTAAGTTTCTCTATCCACTCAATCATTTTAGGACATGATTATGAACTGGTGTCCCCTCAATCATCCTAGTGCGGAAGAGACACTTAGATATCTCATATCGCTGAGTCCTTCCATGTTCCTCAAATAGTTTACGGACATGTAGAAAAATGGATCTGGCATCCATCTTTTCATGATGTCTCTGTAACTCATGAGTCATGGAGCCCAACATGTAACACTTAGTAAGAGTGGAGTCATCTATGTACTTCATGTAGTGAGTGATCTCATCCTCAGTTGCCCCTTCCTCGAGCGCAAGCATCACTGTATCAAGGACATATGTGATTTTCTCTATCGTGAGAACAATTCTCAAGTTGCGGAGCCAATCTATATAATTTAAACTAGTGAGGCAGTTGACATCAACTATGCCATGTAAGGGATTTAAAAGTGATATTTTTTTAAAATAAAGATGTAGTAGAAATAAATAATATGCAGATTTAAAAAAAAAATAATCAAGATATGGACTTCTATCTTAATATGCTCCCACTATTTTATTAGCGAGTCACGCGACACTCTCAACATATGAAACGGAAGTCTTTGATAGACTTCTAGTGGGGATCGGGATCCAATCAGCATTTTAGTGTAATCTTGAGGGACTCGACCAATCACACTAGGCCCAAAAGATATGCAACTCTTATCGATCACAACTCCTTATGATTCTCATCCTGTTCGGCCTTCGAACCACCCTGGTCTCGAGGGACTCGACCAACCATGATGTTCGATTAAGTTAACACCATCGTTATAAGATGAGTCTAATTCGATGATATACCCTCGAGGGACTCGACCAAGCATATCATGTCCTTAGGTCATCGGTGACATCTCTATATTATAGGTAAGATAGCAAATCATGATATTAGTGAGCCTCGAGAGACTCGACCAAGTTAACCTACATCGAGAATCGGTCCCTACCAATAACGATGAAAGGCCACGTGGGTCAATCTAATTATCTCATATTTACCGACTTAATATTATAAAGAGAGGAGATATTTTATTTGATCTCCTAATATGATGTGTCACACACATACATATTTAATATATACCTACATCATATACATATACATATATATATATATATATATATATATATAGTATGTATATAAATAATCACACATTACATGAGTAATCATACCAAATGATCACGGACCACATCTTAATGTGATCAGGCCCAAGCTAGTGGGCCTAATCACTCACATCAAAATCTTTGTACGCAGCAATGCATCTCCATGCCCTTGATCGTCCATCTCGTCCTTATTGGTTCCGTCCACATCTCGACGTATCTCCATACATCACGATCGTCTATCTTGGCCTCGTGGGTCCGCTCCCATTATGCCTCCTAATATAATTACAACTTAATCACACGCACGCAGGCCCAACAATAAACAAGAATAAAATTGGAAGCTCGTAAGCCCTAATAATAATAATAATAATCACATGTACACACACATCACATAGTTCATAATCATTCGTCCACACCATACATCATATGTAAATATCATTATGTAGGACTACTAGATAAAAATAATTATTATTATTAATTAAATTTTTTAATTAATTAATATTTTCTAAAATTTAGGACATGTAAGGAATTTCTTAAATTATGAAGGGTATTTTGGTAATACGGACAGAAAGGATAGACTTGAAGTTTCTAAAATTTTGAGGGGCAAAATTATTTTTTTGCCCAAAAACCTAATCCCTTCTCTTCTCCCTTGTTGTGTTGTCACCGCCGCCACCCTGTCGACGGCAGCCACTACAAGGGGGGTGGGGGCGCCGCCTCTGCCGGTGGGTGACTCGCCCACGAGCGGTGTGCCTGTGGGCGACACCTCTCGCATGAGCGGGTGCCCCTGCGGGTGGTTCTGCCCACGAGAGTTGCTCCCGCAAATGCCACCCGTGCGGGCGATTGCACCTGCAATTGACACTATAGGCAACGGCCAAACCTGCAGGTGAGCGCCGCTACAAGTGATGTGCCCGCAGGCAATGCCCGTGAGTGTCGCCGCTTGGGCTGCAAGCACAATGCTTGTGCCCAAGCGGCTCTGCCTATGGCTAGCCGGCCACCTATGGTTGCAACTGTGTGCAGGCGACCTGCTAACATGTGGATGGCAACAATGCTGCCATCTTTAAGGGCAGCAACAGTTGCTGCCCTTTCTCACTTTTAAATCAACGATTTTGACATCAAAAGCTTCTCTAAAACACAATACATAGTTCAAAACCAGTCTATCACACGAACAACCTGGCTCTGATACCACTATTAGAAAAATCTAAGGGGCGACATCATATGCACGGTAGAAGAATATTAAAACAAAATCCCTAAAAATTCTCAAAGATATGTTCGTCGTTGTGTGAAGATTGGTGCGCAAAATCTGCGAAACTTATAACTGTGTATATTAAAAATTGTGTTACCTAGGGAGATCGTATATCCCTGAATCCCTACGGATCTCTAGGAGAGGGTGAAGAAGGTCAAGTGTCCTCCTCTCTAGTGATGATCCACACAGTAGGGCTACGACAATATGTTAGAACTCTAGCTAAGAGAGTCCTAAGTAAGTTTCATTGAAAGGGATGTTCATATAAAACCTACCTAGCCGACCCCTATTAAAGAGATGAAGAGGCCGGCTAGGGTTAGGGTTAGTTGGGAGGTTGCTTCTTAGAGTAGGAGTCTTATTAGGTGTTGGTTAGAAGTAGGAGTCTTGAGTAGGAGTCCTATTAGGAGTTATGGTTTAGAAGCCCTATAAATAATCATGCATTCAACCTCTTTTAACAAGCAATATATGAATCTTCTTAGCAGCTTTTAAGCAGCAACCTGGAAGAATGAACCCCTATAGAGTTCCAAGGAGGCTGATCCCCTAAAAAGATCAACCCTAAGCTTAGAATCTGTAAGGGTTCTAATATTTGGTATCAGAGCAATGTTCTTGCCATCTCGCTACCCTTTAACAGCCATCCATCAGCCCTCCACAACCACCCAAAGCAATTCCCACAATTGCTTAAAAGATCATCATTGAATTCCTCCGTTATCTCCACCACCGCGGATCATCCTTTGATCTCCCCGTGAATTACAATAGGTTCTAGTTTCCTACCTTACTACTGCTTCAATTTAGTTATCCTTATTCAAAAATCCAGCCATTCATCTGCCGTCCACAGCCGTCCAAAGCAATTCCCACAATTGCTTAAAGGATCATCGCTGAATTTCACCGTCATCTCCACCACCGTGGATCATCCTTTAATCTTCCCATGAATTTCAATAGGTTCTGGTTTCCTAACTTACTGCTGCTACAATTTAGTTACCCTTATTCAAAAATCCAAAAAAATCATTACTATATTATTGTATAAACTTTTCGTCGTAATGTTTTTATCTCTACAATAAAAGATGCACTATAGAATTCCAATCACATAGCTTTGATCTTGCTTGTCCAAATCTCTATAAATTTTTTATGACAGCTTTGACACTTCCTAACAGCAGATTTTTCTTTTGTTTCATCAAAAAATTCTCAATATAAACCACTAACCTTTTATGTTCAAACTACTACACTTTAGACATAAAAATCTGCTACAGTACCTTTCTGTTATCCTCATTTTTTCTGAACCTTCCACCACCCCATGCCATTAACCCATCAATAAAAAAAAAGATAAGGACATCTCTGATCTATAGGCATATGCTATGGCTTCTCAAGATCCAATTGATGTCAAATTTGAAGCATGGGAATCTCGGATTAAATCGAGGCTTGAATCGTGCTTGAATCTCAGACAAATTGCATGCTTTGTTTGCATAATTCAAAATTGGACAACCACCAAGTCCAACCAAATTTCAGCAAGGAGAGAGTTCAGAGAGGCCTCCATAGAAGGAGATACAACCCTTGGACATGCTTCAGCCACGCATAAGGGTGGACTTCTCACGATGGGAAGAAGGAGACCTAGCGGGGTGGATTTCGCGCGTCGAATGTTACTTTCGCTACTACCGAACATCGAATGATGCTACGGTGGAAATTACTATCATCTACCTTGAAGGAGATGCTATTCAATGGTACAATTGGTTGGAATACAATCATGGGGCTCCGACATGGAACCAATTTAAGAATGCACTGCTGAATCATTTTGGACCTACGGAGTATAAAAATATCGATGGCCAACTCGTAAAGATTCGACAAACCTCTACCATTCAAGTATACCAAACTAGGTTTGAGAGGCTATCCTACCTTACTCATGATTGGACTGACCATCAATTGTTAGGAACATTCATCGAAGGACTCAAGCTGGAGATAAAAAGGGAGGTTAAGACGTAGTACCCCCGTACCATGACAGCTGCGATTTCTTTCGCCCGAATACAAGAAGAACGGCTCAACCAAGATGCTCGGAGGATGAGAACCTCTCCTAGGCCCGCGGCATATAAATCTCCTTCTTCTCCCAGCCATCCTTCGCTGTCAAAAAAATTGACAAGAGAAGAACTACGTGACTGATCAGCAAATGGTCTTTGTTAGCATTGTGACGAGCCATGGAACCGTGATCATCGCTGCAAAAGGGGCTGCCTCCTACTGATTGAACCTCTGGAAGATATAGAGGAGGAGGTCTAGGAGCATGAGGAAGAGGTCGCGGACAAAGAACAGCAGTTGGTTGATATTACAATGCATGCCCTTATCGATTACGTGAACCTGCAAACGATGAAAGCGAGAGGACTTCTGAAGCAACAACCTATCACCATTCCTAATATCACCGGGAGCATTAATAATTTTTTGAACAGTAAGGTTGCTGTCTAGATGGCCTTACCTATAGAGAATTGCAGCAAGTTTAATGTTAAGGTCACTGACTGACAAATTTTGAAGTGTGATCATAGGTGCCCGCATGTGAAACTGTTGCTGTAGGACCAAGAGATAATTGCATATTTCTTCCTCCTCCCTCTTAATGATTATGAGGCCGTTCTTGGCATCGAATGATTGACAACATTAGGTGATGTTTTCTGAAATTTTATGAAACTAATTATGAAAATTTTCAGTAAGGGGAAACAGGTGATACTGCACGAGAAACGTGGGGGCGACGTAACAACGATTTGCAAACAACGAATGGAGAAGGTTTTTCATAAAGCATGCAGTGGATTTTTGGTACAATTTGAGCAGCAAACTAAGGGAGAGCCAATAGAATTTGAAGATCCAAACCTACTTCCTTTGCTTGCTGAATTTTTAGATATATTTGATGAACCACGCAACTTATCTCCTACCCGTCGGCATGATCATTGTATACCGATTCTTCCAGGCAAATCTCCAGCAAATACTCAGCTATATTAGTATCCACATCTCCAAAAGGATGAAATGGAAAGGATTGTAAAAGAGATGTTCAAAACATGAGTTATTCGGCCAAGTTGTAGTCCTTACTCTTCACCGGTGCTCCTTGTACGAAATAAGGACGGAACATGGCGAATGTGCATTGATTACTAAGCTCTCAATGACATAACCGTCAAGGAAAAATACCCTATTCTAGTAATAGATGAATTGCTTGATGAATTAAAGGGAGCACGAGTCTTCATAAAGCTGAACCTTCGATCCGGGTATCATCAAATACGAGTGTGCAAAGAAGACAAACTGAAAATCGCCTTTTGAACACACAATGACCACTATGAATTTTTTGTAATTGCCTTTGGTCTCACTTATGTTCCCTCCACCTTCCAAAGTCTTATGAATGATATTTTTTGGAATTATCTTTTTAAGTTTGTTCTGGTTTTCTTCGACGATATCCTTATTTACAACCCTTCTCTTGAAAGTCATTTACAACACTTACGACTTGTTTTGACGATTTTACGAGAACATATTTTTTTTGTCAAAAAATCAAAGTACAGCTTTCTTTAACATAAGGTAGAATATCTTGGGCATATCATATCAGAGGAAGGTGTGGCAGTGGACCCCTCCAAACTTGAAATAATGTAGAATTGGCCGACCCTGAGGAACATAAAATCGCTATGCGACTTTCTCGGTTTAACAGGCTACTACCATAAGTTCATGAAAAACTTTGGAAAGATCAGTGCATCCCTTACTTTCTTGCTGAAAAAAGATGCTTTCTAATAGTCAGACAAAGCCACCACCACCTTCGATGAACTTAAAGTCGCAATGACGATAACACTTGCACTAGTATTTTCCGACTTCAGCAAGACTTTTGTTATTGAAGTAAATGCCTCCGGAGTCAGAATTGGTGTTGTACTAGTGCAAAATGGCCGCCCCCTCACTTATACCAGTAAGGCAATATCTCCTTCCCATCTCAAGATAACTATTTACGATAAGAATATGCTCGTGATTGTGCATGCTGTCACGGACAAACTTCTAAACAGGATGTTTGATGTAATGCTTATGTATGTCCGTGTCTTTTGGTATGTTCATGCTTTGTACAGCATGTTGAGGGACGGCCGAAGGCTTAATAGTCCCATTTTAGTTGGGATGGTGGCCGCTTTAGGCTTGAAATAAAGGTTATGTTATGTGGACACATGTGAGAGATTTTCGATCTGTAATGGACCATTTTACCCTTTGTTGTGCAACTGTTCAGAGCTTGTAAAGTCTGTTTGTAATTTGCATTGTCTATAAAGTGTTTTTCGGAGATATTTGCTTGTGGATCCCGAGTGAGGCCTTTTCTCTATCATGTTCTCTCTTTTGTGGGACATAAGGGACCATGGGAGGCTTCAGGGAGGCTGACCTTTGCGGACGGACACGCAAGGGTGCCGCACGACTTAGGCAAAACCAGCTAAGTCCGTGACATATGGTATCAGAGCGGGACAAGCACTCATAGAAACACTTAGCATGCAAACATGGGGGACCTAGCGGGGCTGCGTTGAGGGCAGTCAGCACACGCGCGACCGTTTGGGGGAAAACGGGCATGGAGATGTAGGGAAAAGGAGTCGCTCGGAGGAGCGGGCATCTGAGATTGGCATTCAAAGGAATGGCCAACCCTTCGCGCAAGAGGCACCATGAGAACAGACAAGCTTGGAAGAATGTGAAGCGCACAAAGGTTGGGATGGATAAGTTTAAGCTACGGCTCAATGTTGACAACTATACTTGATGGTACTCAAGGCAAGCGAGGCGCTTGGTAAAGGATGAGACCATGCAAGGTGGAATGAGTTGCTCAACGACCAAAAGAGTTATGCAAAGCTCACAGAGGTGAGGGGAATTGCTAGCTCGAAGAATTTGGTACTCATACATGGGCTTGTATGTGGACGATGGAATGTTCGTAGCCATCCCAAGGCGACTGAAGCTCGGCGCCATGGAGCATTGAAACTTTCTCTTCGGCATGTGAAGGATACGTCCGTAGGAGGCTAAAGGGTGCAACTAGTTCAGCATGTTGCTAGGCCTTGAGGGGTGCAGCGGGAGCTGTATTGACGTGGAGTCGTAATCTAGCAAGTGTGTTTGCAGGAGGCAGAACAATGCATAGTTTGTTCAGCAGATCGGAGTAGTCCAAGGGGATGGTGGTCTCCGAAACGAAGAGAGATATTGCTCCAATGGGACAGTTATCCAGGAGGGATAAGTCCCGGCTCTCTAGAGGGAGAATCATGTGGGACGGACCTCACAAGTTGAGGAGGAGTACCTCAACAAACAACAACTCCACGAAGCTCAATGGACTGAGCAAGCGGCGAGGAGTCGTCACATGATCTCGCTTGAGAGAATGCATTGGTGGATGCATTGCAAGATCAAGTGGGGGAGTGACCCAAAGCAACACAAATGAAGGCACACTTGGAGTCGATACGGAGATCGGACTCAAGGGAGGGCTGACCCGTGGAATGGTGAGCGCGAGGGCCACCATTAACTCAATGCAAAAACGAGGAGCGGAGCAACTTGGGTGTAACTTGGCGAAGTACCCAAGCCGCATGAAGGGAGCCAGCATAGAAGATGGAACATGGACCAGAGGCATAGTGCTTTCCTTGGATAGAGGTCAAGGACATGAACTCTTGCAGAGGCAAGAGCAGGATCATGTTGTTCCATGGGTCATTCATTCTGACGGAGCGGACTCATCTTGCATGGTGCCAAAGACGAAGGGAGCTTTTGGGCACATGCACTTTATCTCGGAGGAGCATTTGATGGAGGAACTAAGGCGACTCAATTTGCGGAGGCGAAGTTGGGTTCAAAAGGCCTTAGCACGGGGCAAGAGGACACAGAGGCGGGTACTCTTGAAAATATGCCACAGTGTTGTCATTCAAGTTGCTATAAAGGAGGCGGTGCACAGCGAAGATTGTGCTGGTAGGGGTAGAGGCCTAGGATCCAGACAATGGTGCACTAATTGCAGCGAAGTCGGGGGAGTTTGGGAGCTACTAGGCGACGGACTGTCCTAGAGCGGTGCTTCATCGTGGTGTGACCCAAGAGTGGGTGGATGAAGGTCGATTGCCAAAGGACCGAACAAAATCGAAGGTGGAAGAGACCCTGCGATGTATTGGTAGAGGCCACACATGAAGGGTTCACAATTCGAGTTCATCCCACAAGGATCATAATGCAATAGAGATGTCACCAGGAGGCGATATGGTGCAGCGGATCGTGGTGGAACAGTTCGTGGCAATACGATTCACACAACCTAGCCCCGTGAGGGACTAGATCATACGGAAGTATGATCGGGAGCTATTGGAAGCTCCACTTCGGTGAACAACACGACGGCAAGAAGGGCTATGGATTCAAGGAGTGAAGGCCATGGTACCGCAGAGGCGGGTCTTCCGTGCGTGCATCGAATTTTGCATCGGATGAAAGCCTTGGTCATTAGCATATGGGGGCTGTGTTCCACCAAGGGAAAAGTTCGAATGCAAGTACCAGTGAGTCCCATGGGAGGGACTTGATCATACAATGGTATGATCGAAGCAGCTGGAGAGTTGGACTGCTCCAGAGCTCATATTCGCTTAAGGGAGCCCGACAAGTCAGAGGACAAGGTCGAGTAAGCGAACGTTGCTACCAAGGAAGCTAAGGAGAACAGAATCAGTGCAAACCCTACAACGTGATGGCAGAGGCCGTGCATGGGAGTTGTAGTCTGTCTTTCCATCGACCAAAGGGTGTTGCTTGGAGAACATAGAGGTGTTGAAGTAGGGGGTCGAAAGGGGCGAGGAAGTGACGACGAGTCCAGAGGGACTTAGCTACCTAAAATCAAGCATCAGATAGAATGGAGGTGGACTCGGAGGAGTACCACAGAGGCATATCTACTGATTGTGAAGAAAAGGGATGCAGATGCGAGGCGACGGATAGTAGTGCCATGGGCATGGCAGCGCCATGGTACCGCAGAGGCAGAACTTCCATGAAAGTCATTGATCCCTTGCTCTCATGGAGGGAGAGCGCTTGGTCGTGAAAGGGGCCGAGGAGGTGGAGCATGCAGAGGCAAACTCCAAGTTCCGAGACAAGGCTAAAGGGCAGAGGCCAAGGAACTTCGTAAGACCGGTGTCAATGAGTTTCTCATCAAGATAGCCGAAAGTGAAGGACTTCGAGTCATGTAAGAGTGCACGACCAAGAAACGAAGTAGTCAGTACGCGGTGCTGTACCTTCGCTACTCAGGAGAGTAGGCGGCAGGGTTGATGGAGAAGACGATACAATCCTAGAGGCGACCAAATCTATTAGAGAATTACTCCAAGTTGGGGTGAAAACTTCTTGCATTCCAGAAGTTCGATGGCATTGAGAAGGTGAATCACAGTAGCTAACTCAACGCAAGGAGTGCAAACACTTCAAGTGCTTCAGAAGTGTGAGCAAAGAGCAGGCGAAAGCTAGTAACCAGCTCGATGCATGGAGTACAACCTCGAGGAGGCGGGCGAAGTCAAGTAACCTTTGCCTTCTCAACCCTTAAGAGAATGGGCGAAACCGAGTACCCCAATTCTCTTATCTATCCAGTAGAGGAGCTCTGCATAAGTTCAAAGACCCTTCAAAGATAATGGAAGACAATAGTTGTCAAATCCTCACCAATGATGATCAGTGTTACTGAGAGTAGATTGTCCGCTTCATTTCCCAACGAAATGCCAATCGAAAGAGGAAGTGATGCGAACCTACTTGGATGTGACAACTAAGTGAAAGAAGAGTCAATGAGCAAATTTTATGGAGGAAGGACCCAAATCTTCAGAAGTTTGCGAGACGATGATCGTTAAAAGCTCCAACAAGCATCCACCCAGTTCAAACAGCATTAGGCATTTGAGAGATTGGCGCAGTAAGGATGGTATTTTCCTTCATCTGGAGGATCCGCAGGAACCAATAAGGATCAACACAACTCAGCCAACCCCACACTAGAGTCAGAGTCATTGGCGAGTTGAAGCAACAAGGCAGATCAAAGGTTTGACTACTCAAAAATAGCAGCGGAGAGCAGCTGGGAGCCAAGAGACGCATTGCAGCTGGAGCAGAAGATTGAAGATTCAGCAGAGGCGAGGAGTTGCAGTGTCGACAAAGGCTTCGACGAGGACGTCGAAGGAATAAGTGGGGGAGAATGTCACGGACAAACTTCTAAACAGGATGTTTGATGTAATGCTTATGTATGTCCGTGTCTTTTGGTATGTTCATGCTTTGTACAGCATGTTGAGGGACGGCCGAAGGCTTAATAGTCCCATTTTAGTTGGGATGGTGGCCGCTTTAGGCTTGCAAATAAAGGTTGTGTCATGTGGACACGTGTGAGAGATTTTTGGTCTATAATGGATCATTTTACCCTTTGTTATGCAACTGTTCAGAGCTTGTAAAGTCTGTTTGTAATTTGCATTGTCTATAAAATATTTTTCGGAGATATTTGCTTGTGGATCCCGAGTGAGGCCTTTTCTCTGTCCTGTTCTCTCTTTTGTGGGACCTAAGGGACCATGGGAGGCTTCGGGGAGGCTGACCTTTGCGGACGAACACGCAAGGGTGCCGCACGACTTAGGCAAAACCAGCTAAGTCTATGATAATGCGATGACCAAATGGAGATCGTACTTGATCAGGCGACGCTTTCAAATCAAGACCGACAATAAAAGCCTAAAATATTTCTTAAAGCACAAGATATCTTCCCCCGAGCAACAAAAATGGGTAACAAAGCTTTTTGGATATGATTATGAAATAACTTCCAAAATGGGGAAAGAGAATGTTGTTGCAGATGCGCTTTCGTGGCTACCAGAGCAAGCTGAATTTTCGATCATTTCACTTCTGACCAGCGACTTCCTTGAGGATATTAAGAGGGAATGGTAGGAAGATCCAGAGACCAGTAAGATCATAAAAAAATTGGAAGAAGCACCAAGCTTCGTGACTCATTACAGTTGGGACTTAAAAGAATTACGCTATAAGGGATGCATTGTGCTTGTGCCAAATTCTACTTGCATAAAGACTATCCTTCAAGAGATGCATTCCACACCTATGGTCGGGCACTCCGGATTCCTTAAAACCTATAAGAGAATTAAACAATTTTTTTATTGGGTAGGGATGAAAAATATTATTGCTAAATTTGTGACAGAATGTGATGTATGTCAACGACATAAAAGTGAGATAGTGGCAAGTCCCAGAAAGCTACAAACCTTACTCGTCCCAGACTTAATATGGATTAATATATCAATGGACTTCATCGAAGGGCTTCCCTCATCACAAGGAAAAGGTATAATTCTTGTCGTGATTGATCGCCTTACAAAGTATGCTCACTTTTGCACTGTTTGTAATCCCTACACTACTTCTAGTATTGCTCGAATCTTTATGGAGAATATTATAAAATTACATGGGATGTCAAGATCTATTATAAGTGATCATGATAGGGTCTTCACAAGTAAATTTTGGACAGTTATTCCAGATGCAAGGCACTAAATTGAAAATGAGTACAGCGTATCACCCATAAACTGATTATCAGACTGAAGTGGTGAACAGGTGCTTGGAGACATATCTCAGATGCTTCACCAGTGACTAGTCAAAAGAGTGGACAAAGTAGCTTTCCTAGGCCGAGTGGTGGTATAATACAACTTAGCATTCATCCACAAAATGTACTCCCTATGAGGTTATGTATGACTGACCTCCCCTTGTGATCCCAAAATATATGTTGGGCACCTCTAAAGAAGAATAAGTAGATGGGGAACTACAGGACAAAGACAAAATGCTAAAGTTGCTAAAAGATAATCTCACTACAGCTCAAGCAAGGATGAAATAGCAATATGATCAACATAAAAGTGAAAAAGAATTTTCAGTAGGAGATTGGGTCTTCCCACGACTCCAGTCATACAAGCAAACATCAACCTAAACCAAAGCATCTATGAAGCTTTCACCTCGGTTCTATGGACCCTACTAAATTTTAGAGCACATCGGAGCGGTAGCATACATATTGGACTTACCCGCTAGCTCTCGAATTTATCCAGTCTTTCATGTGTCGTGTTTAAAGCTCAAGCTGGGACAAAACGAGACAACTCAAAGCCATCTACCAAATATGACTATCCAAGGAGAACTCTAGACCTAGCCGAGTGTCAATTATTGATCGATGGATCGTGACTCGATGACGATGACCCACTACTAAAGTGCTAATATAGTAGGCGAACCTACTAGTAGAAGATGCTACTTTAGAGAACTATGACGACTTGAAGATCAAATTCCCAGAATTCATGGATCTTCAGCCTCGAGGACAAGGCTGATTTGAAGAGGGCGTGTCTGTTATGACTTTAGCTAGGAGAGTCTTAATTGAGTTTCATTGAAATAGACATTCATGTAAAACCTATCTACTCGACCCTTATTAAAAAGGTGAAGAGGTCGGCTAGGGTTAGGGTTAGTTGAGAGGTTGCTTCTTAGAGTATGAGTCTTATTAGGAGTTTGTTAGAAGTAGGAGTCTTGAGTAGAAGTCCTATTAGGAGTTGGGGTTTAGAAGCCCTATAAATAGTCATGTATTCATCCTCTTTTAACAAGTAATACATGAATCTTCTTAGCAGCATTTGAGTAGCAACCTGGAGGAAGAAACCCCTATAGATAGTGATGCATGTAGACCCATGTCAACTCATACCATAGGTGGTTACTCCGACTTTATTACTTTTACTTATGATTTCTCAAGGTATGAACATGTATACTTGATGAAGTACAAGTCCGAGGCCTTTAAGAAATTCAAAGAGTATAAGAATGAAGTGGAGAACCAGATTGGAAAGAGTATCAAGACTCTTCGATCAAATCGAGGAGGTGAGTACTCGAGTACAGAGAGAGCCACTGAGCTGTTGGAACTCATACATAGTGATGCATGTAGACCCATGTCAACTCATACCATAGGTGGTTACTCCGACTTTATTACTTTTACTTATGATTTCTCAAGGTATGAACATGTATACTTGATGAAGTACAAGTCCGAGGCCTTTAAGAAATTCAAAGAGTATAAGAATGAAGTGGAGAACCAGATTGGAAAGAGTATCAAGACTCTTCGATCAAATCGAGGAGGTGAGTACTCGAGTACAGAGAGAGCCACTAAGCTGTTGGAACTTATACATAGTGATGCATGTAGACCCATGTCAACTCATACCATAGGTGGTTACTCCGACTTTATTACTTTTACTTATGATTTCTCAAGGTATGAACATGTATACTTGATGAAGTACAAGTCCGAGGCCTTTAAGAAATTCAAAGAGTATAAGAATGAAGTGGAGAACCAGATTGGAAAGAGTATCAAGACTCTTCGATCAAATCGAGTACAGAGAGAACCAGAGTGGACAAGGGAGAACCAGTCATCCACTGAGCTGGTTCCTCTTTTTAGATACACCATTGAGTTGAGGTGTATAAGGAGGTGTCTATTAGCATAGAATCCCATGGTCCTTGAGGAATTGGGTGAACTCTGTACTCGAGTACTCACCTCCTCGATTTGATCGAAGAGTCTTGATACTCTTTCCAATCTGGTTCTCCACTTTATTCTTATACTCTTTGAATTTCTTAAAGACCTCGGACTTGTACTTCATCAAGTATACATGTTCATACCTTGAGAAATTATAAGTAAAAGTAATAAAGTCAGAGTAACCACCTATGGTATGAGTTGATATTAGTCTACATGCATCACTATGTATGAGTTCCAACAGCTCAGTGGCTCTCTCTCCCGTTCCACTAAACATTCATCCAATCTGGTTCCACTAAACATTCATCCAGTGACTAGTCAAAAGAGTGGACAAGGGATCAACCCCAAGCTTAGAATCCACAAGGGTTCTAACACAATGCTCCTCAAGTCTCGATGCCTACTATTTTAGGAGGAGAAGGGGAAAGGAGAATAGGATATAGTAACCAAAAAAAGCTCTAGCCTATGAACCATTGGTTCCCTCCTATTTATAGAGGTCCCTTGTCAACATAACCCTAATGGATCCTATCATATTGAGTATTGGATCTCTATCCAACTACCCAAGCCTCTTAGATTAGTGGATCTCTATCCAATAATCTCTCATTGGATCTTATTGGATCTCATCCATAGGATCCAATAATTCATTGGCTTATTGGATATTCAATACGATAGGGGCTCCAACGGATATCTCATATCTGAACCTCTACTCATCGTAATTCTTACCATATGTGTATGACCCTCTAGGCTCAATATCAAGTTGGCTATAAGACATACTTGTTAGAACTCCTTATAGCTCAGTGAATTATTATCTTCATAATAATTCACTCGACTCATCGATTGCAGACGTACTAGGCCACTATGCCGTAATCCCCAAATGATATAAGGGAATCCAATCCATTGGATCTCTTTGTCCTCAATTACTGTATACCTATAGTCCCTTATCCATCTAATATCCTAGAGACCGTATGTCAGGCATAGTGCTGTCAGACTCATAAAGTTTCTACTTGAGTCTTGCTCTAATCAAATTCTTCCGGAGAACTCTCTCTCTAAATCCGATAATCCTAGCCAAAGATTTATCTGAGCAAAAACACATGGATATTTCTCTCATGATACCGAGAATGGATAATCCTCTATCGACACTCAATAGTCCTCATAAGGTTAGCTACCACTCTCGATAACTGGTTATGTTAGATTTGGAACCTTCAGACCTTTAAGTTTGATATCAAAGAGTTGAGTATTCATACAAGACATCCTTGGTGTCTCAGGTCTAAGGACTAGATATACCACTAGGACTACAGAATTGCTATATAACAATAAGGCATCTTCAATCATCCAGCATTCCGTAAGCGGATCAATTAGTGAACTCATTCTCAAATAAGCACATGTATTGTATCCCTGGTGTCCCCACACGAGTAGGTATGAGATCAGCTGCATCCATCATATGAACGGGTATATAGTACATCAGTCTGTCTGGTTATCTCGATGTCCCTTTCGAGTAACTTATAACCACGATTATTCAGGATCTGTGTTTAAAGGCAAATCAGTATCATTATTATGATCTAATCACGATCTGATTCTTATTGCACAGATCCATGGACATCACAATATATTCAAAAAAAATATAATATAAAGTGATAAAATGTCAAATAATAATAATAAGCAAAAAGACTACGTGTCAAGTCATACGTGTCATCATTCATGTGATTGACTTACAAAGCACCTATGACTAGCAAACCTCTTAGATTAGTGGGTCTCTATCCAATAATCTCTTATTAGCTCTATTTAGATCTCATCTATGGGATCAAATAAATCAGGGACTTAATGGATATTCAATAAGATAGGGGATCCGATGGATATCTCATATTTGAACATCTACTCGTCGCACCTACCATATATATGTGATCCACTAGGCCCAATATCGAGCTGACCATTAGTCATATTTTTCAAAACTCTTTTTGGCTTAATGAATTATTATTTTTATAATAATTCACTTGACTCATCGATTATGATCGTACTATGTCACTATGTCATAGTCCCCAAACTATATAGGGGAATCCAATCCTTTGGACCTATTTGTCCTCAATTACCATATACCTATAGTCCCTCATCTATCTAGTATCCTAAAGACCGTATATCAAACATAGTGTTGTCATGCCTATATGATTTTTTCTCTAGTCTCGCTCTAATCAAATTCTCCTAGATAACTCTTTCTTGCTCAATCTAAATAAGCAAAGGATTTGTCTAAGCAAGAATACATAAAATATTCCTCTCATGATACCAAGAGTGAATGATATTTTATTGATACTCAATAGCCCTTGTCATGTTGGTTATCACTCCCGATGAGTAGTTATACTAGATTTGGAACTTATAAACCTATAAGTCCAATATTAAAGAGTAGAATACTCATAAAAGACATCCTTGATGTCTCAAGTCTAAAGACCAAGTACACCACTAGGATAACAAAATCATTGTATAGCAATGAGATATCATCAACCATCTAACATTGCATGAGTGGATCAATCAGTAAACTCGTTCTCCAATAAGCACCTGCACAGTAACCCTTAGCGTCCCCAAACAAACAGCTATGAGATCAACGACCTCAATCATATGGACGGATATACAACACACTAGTATGTCCGATTATCTCAATATCCTTCTCGAGTAACCTATGACCAAGATTATTTAAGATTTATGTTTAAAGATAAATCGATCTCATTATGATGATTCGATTCCTATTACACAAATTCATAAACATCATAATATATTTATACAATAAATAATATAAAATAAAAAAAAAATATCATAATAATAATAAATAAATAAAATATATATCAAATCACACGTGTCATCACTCACGTGATTAATTTGTATGGCACCTATGACTAGCTCCTATGATATCGAACCCTCTTTTTAGTCAAAGTCTTAAATTGACATTCTTATCAATACGATGTCACCCTAATTGATACGTCAAATATAGAATTCTAAGCAACAAAATATTTATGTTAAGATACAACAACTACATAAAGACGACATCCCACCTGTCAATCTCTTTTTTTTCAACAACCACAAGTGACACAAAACAAAATGTATTTATCTAAGATAGCACATGAAAATACAACATTATTTGTCCCAAGTATTCCAATAAGTTCCTAAAAACACTTCCATGGCCATCGTACTTAAAGGATATTCCTATAAGCAATCAGAAAATAGAATGGGAACAGGAGTTATCAATCAACTAGGAGACATTCGTTGAAGTCAAAGAAGACTAACATACTCCCTGTGCAAACGTTAGGGAACCTCTCTTTTGATATGCCAGTTAAATTGTATTCCTGCAACTTAATCATAATTGACGCCTGGATTATCAGTTTACATGTTCTGCAATATGAAGGCATAAAATAAGCTAAAAGGAAAATAACAACGTGGGTGTCATTAACATAAGAAAACCATAAATGGGCCTAATACCATCCACATAACCTAGAGATATACTTCAGAAGTAGAGGAACTTGCCTTGGTGCCGGATCCAACTACATAATCTTGTCTTTGTTTGAGTGGAGAATAACTGGTGCTTAAATCTAGATAAAGAACAATGCAAATACAGATGAAACCTCCAAAAAATATCTTCTGAAAATTCCATAACATTCTATATGCAGAACACAACCATGTGAATCAGATCCATTTCAGAACACAACCATAAAATTATTTGTCAAAATGATTGAAAGCACAAGTAATCATCTGCATTAAATGTGGCTCATGAGAAGTCTTTAAATTTCAGAAAACGAGAAAGAATATCATGTGAATCAGATCCATTTCAGAAAACGAGAAAGCATATTATGTGAATCAGCATCCACTGCTCGTAAAATAATCATCTTTTCCAACAATCACCACTATGTTGTCGTGTGCTAGTCAACTTTTATATCTCCTCACTAGCTCCGATGGAGAATTTTGTAGATAATTATCCACGATAACCCACAAGTAAATACAACAACCTTACCAGTACTCTTACTCTGACACATCATTTATTAATTTAATTTAAAGCAGATCCTAACTTAAGTTATTGCCAATATCATTTCATTCCACTTCCTCTCTTCATTCTCTTCATCTGCCTTTGCCACCACCTTGTGTGTGTAGACGAGGTGGGAAAGTGGAGGATGACAGGTGGGGACAGTGTGTTGGCAGTAATAGTATGGGAAAGGAAGAGGCTGAATAGTACAAAAGATGGAGGAGGTAGGTCATCACCAGAGGAGAAACTGCAATGTGCTGGATGAAGAAATGGCAGGATGTTGCAGCAGAGGTGGTGGAGAAAATTTGTTAAAAGATAAAGAAAAATAAGATATTCAAAAGATTTTCTTCTTTCGAACTTGCAATGGACTCTTTGAATGAAATGAAGCCAAGGTGTTGAGTTGTCAATATAAATAAGGGAGAGGCTTCATTTTAATCATGAGTTACCATGGGGGTCATGTACAAATTTTCCAGTCCTCTACTTCTTAGCAAGTCCATCAACATATCCAAACTATCCATGTCATTTTTCTCCTTGCAGAGTTTCAGGAGGTTTGTGATGTTTGTAGGTCTAGGCCTCCACCTGTGTACACCTTCAGATGATGCTGCTGCTTTTATACACAGTAGTGCCTCTGAAAGCCGCTTCTCCTTTGTATAGCCTTCTGCAAGGAACTCCCATGTGTTTGGTTTTGGCTTCCCACCTTTCTCTAGAAATCCATCAAGAACATCTTTTGCCTTACCAACTAGCCCTTCCTTGACGTATGAACTCATTAGGATGTTGCAGATCCTGGGATCATAGCTCGATGTGCTTGATAGCCACTCTTCATATATCACTTCAGCTCCATCCATATCTCCAAGTCGTATCAAAGAAGAAAGCATTGATTGGTAACCCAAATTTAGGATGCTAGGGAAGCTTGATTTGTACCAATTCCAAATTCGATAAACTTCTTCTCTCTTCCCAATATTTCCATAGAGGCCAATAAGATAATTAAAAGGTGTTCGGTCCCTGCCAGTCATTCTGATCTCAGCATCCTTTAAGCAACTCTCTGCCTTTTCAAAATTGCCAAGTCTAGTGTACATTGTAGCAAGTGTAGTGTATGTGGTCCAATTTGCATTTATATTGCTGTCAGAAGTCATTTCTCCTACCACTCGTTCCATCTCCTCTACATCTTCCATAGAAGCACAATTTGTTATCCATATATTATAGGTGTATATATCGAAAGTCACATTTTTCTCTTTCATTTCATTAATCAACATACCAACTTTCTCATGCTCTTCAACGTTCATGTAAAGAGTCATCATGACATTGAATGGAAGAGCATCACTTGCATAGCCTTTGCTTTTCATTGTCTCCATAATGGCCTCTGCCTTGTCTTTGATCTTTGCTTGGCCATAAACATTTAGAAGAGCGCCATATGTGCGCTTGTCCATTAAGTTATCAGGAAGGTTTGAAAAGTGATTTTCAGCATGTGAAATGCCATGTACTTTAGCAATGAGATCCAACTGAATCGCCATGTCACTAGATGTAAGAGTAAATCGATCCCCTTGTGCAGCCATCCAGTTATAGACCTATTGAAATGAAAAGATGAAAGGTATGACTTATGAGTCTTCTGCAACAGACATGTCATGAAAAATATTCATATACGATTGGAGATGGATCAAACAAGTAGGCTCCATCAATTGGAAAATGGTGTTTCCACTTTCCACTATAAAAATCTTTCTCTAGATCCAGAGTTATCGAACACATCCAATTCTCAGCAAAAGAAGGAAACCAAATAACTAATCTTGACTCTAGAATATTCGGACAAATCCTTTAAACATCCAATCCATGAAAATTATACAAGAAACTACTAAAGCGAAAAACGAATGAGAATGAGAGCAACTACAGGTCTACATTTGCAAGAGCAGCATTACCAATCTTTAATTTTTTTCCCATTATCATTAGCTACAGTATATGTGATACAATTCGCAAATCAATGACCTTAAAAATATTTGAACTACACTATATAATGCATCCTCCAAACTCAGCCATGTTAACAACGTCTCAGCAAGCAAATCATCAGAGTTAAAGTGAAGTAGTGAACCTTGTACTCCTTAGAGTCAATACAGAATCACCAATCAGAAGTTAGTCCTATGATTGATTAGAGTATCTATTACACTTATTGAATTCCCTCCTAGTTGCTACCATTACTAGTCATTACTGATTTTCACATGGTACAGGACCTAGCTGATAGTGAATTACAAGTTAAATTGCAGACTTCTAGCCATCTACAAAATTTTCATCATGAACTGTCTTTCTTATTTACCCAAGAAATTAAGCTATCTAACCTAGTTAAAAATATAATTGATGAGGGAAGATGTCATTGATGTCTTGATCAGCCTGATGTGGTCCGGACCCGTATGTGTAGGATTGTCCAAGGTGAAAACACCGAGCTCCCGAGATGCCACCTGCACGAAGACCATAGTGGGTAGAGGTTTTCTGACTCAATTTCTCCGACGCCCAAGTTAGTAACACGAGGTGTACGAGTGCAAACGCGAGTAATCAAAAGAAGTAAACTCCTCTTACTCATCGTAGTAAAGATGAGCTTTTATACCTTATCACAAAAGGGCAAAATAGTCCGTGGAATATTCCGTCTCTAACCACTCCCAACGGTCCCCTCTTGGCCTCTTGGGGGGGGAATAGCCCTGGACCTATCTTGGACTCTTGTCCACGTGAGTAGCTGGGTGGATAGTGACCTGGATCTTTTCCTCTCACTGAGGACGCCATGTGGTGGTTACGTGTCAGATAATGATTAGCTGATAGTGTATTCCCTATCAATAATTAAGAAGAACAAGGAGAAAACAAAATAATTTTTACCATATACGTATTTATACTTCTACATTTAAATAAAACATGTGACCAAGTTTATCTGGATTTTTTAAAAGTTTCAAAAGCTTATGTACTTTTAAATTATTAAGAAAAAACTTCTTGAGAAGATTTTGATTAAGTTGGAAAATAGATTCTTTAATTATAGAGATGGATAAATAATTAAATTGATTCTTCATATGAAACATTAGTCATGCATAAATGATCAATGAAATTAATATAATGATCTTAGGCCATTTACACTGCATCACTAAATGATGAGAACAATTGTCGATGGTGCCTCTATCAACCCTACTTGGCCTTAGGCCATGTGTGTAGGAGTCTGAGAACATCCGAAGAGGGGGGGTCTGGAGCTTGTCTACACGCCCGACAATGGACTTGTAAGAAGGCCAAGCTCGGGTGGGGTGCCCAATCCGGTCCCTTCTATGCTCAAGTTAGGACCGAAGTGGGGAAAGAGCTCACTGGTGAACAGTAATTGACCTCTGTAATAGTAAAAGAGTGGGCTTATAATAGGTCGAGCCCAAGGGAATATTTTGTAATATGGGCCGAATATTCCCTTTTGGGCTGACCACTATTATTGAGCTTGGGTGGTCGTCATCGCATCCGGGTCCCACCATATGGCTAGCTGCGATTAGAGGGGAAGATTTCTCCCCATCATTGGAGGGGTAGATTGGAGAGGGGCACCTCGAGCGCATTTTCATGCTTAGCCCGAAGGGGGCATCTCGAGCGTATTTTTAGGCTTAACTCGAGGGGGGAACCTCGAACGCATTCTCATGCTTAGCCTGAGAGAGGCGCCTCTAGTGCATTTTCATGCTTAACCGAGGTGGCGTTGAAACTCTCAACCCGAGGGGTTAGGAAGACCATCATATGGGGGTGGACCGCCTCGGGCCCAAAGGCTAGGTTTAACGATGACTCACCCAACCCGATCTTTGGAGTGGTTCAAGAATCCCACAAGATGTTGGGCAACTCTTCAGGACAAGTGCCTTTTGCGTCGGCCACCCGCCTCTTCAGACCCTCGAGTACGGACTAATTTGTCACCTTAGCCAAGTCGTTGGTCTGCGAATGGGCCACCAAACTGAACCATAGCCAGATGCCAAAGGACCGACAAAAGGCCTTAAAGTTGTGATTGTTAAATTGCATCCCATTGTCAGTAATGATTGCCCTCGGGATGCCAAACCAAGTAATGATATTCCTCCACACGAAACCCTCAACGTGCCTGTTTGTGATGGAGGCGAGCAGCTCAGCCTCTACCCATTTCGTGAAGTAGTCCACCCCAACTATGACAAGTCATTGTTGCCTAGAGGCCAAGGGAAAGGGTCAGGCATAGTCTATTAGGTTGAAAAGCACCGCAAGCTAGTGCTAGATATGGGCATGTCTCTGGCACTTATCACATCTCTAGGCATAGGCAATTGCGTCCCTTCTCAACGTTGGCCAGTAGTAACCTTGACATAGGACTTTAAAGGCGAGTGTTTGGCCACCAATGTGCTCCCCTCACATTTCCTCATGCACCTCAACCAAGACACACTCGGCTTCCCGAGCGAGGCACTTGAGGAGCGGCTGGCTAAAGGACCTACTATACAAACGGTCATTTATTACACAATGCCACGCTTAATGGTACTTGACTCGCCTCACCGATGCTGGGTCGGTCAAGAGTACTTTGTTACTTTTGTACCACAAGATGTCCATCCAAGAGGGTTCGTCCTTAGCCTGAAAGACTTGCAAGATGTCAATGCTCCTCACTGGCAACGTTTCAACCAGCCATCACTCGTCCTTTACCGTCCAAGCTAAGGCGACTCCTGCTAGTGCATCAGCCCGAGCATTCTCCTCTCGAGGTACCTAAAAGATCTCAAACTTCACGAAATAGGGGATTGGCTTGCATACCTCAATGAGGTATCTGGCCATCACCTCGTCTCAAGCTTCGAAGTCTCCTCGGACTTGATCCACGACTAGCTACAAGTCATTGTAAGCCACCAACTCTAAGATGCCTAGCTCCCTTGCCAAATTGAGCCTAGACAGAAGGGCCACATACCATGCCTCATTGTTGGATATCTTACCCGAAGCGCAGGACCTGCTCGTAGATTTATGCATCAGAACTCTTGAGCACAAGTCTAGCACCTCCCCCTTCTATTGTCAATTAATCTATCGATAAAGAGTGTCCACACGAATCGAACTTCCTCATCGACTTAGTTCGCAACACCAACTCCGAGATGAAGTTCGCCAAAGCTTGAGCCTTGATCATTGCTCTTAATGCATAAAGGAGGACGAACTCGCCAAGCTCGATTGACCACCACAATAACCTCCTTGACATGTCGAGTCGAGCTAGCACCTGTCGAAGCGACTGATCGATGATCACTTGTATTGTATGTGCTTGGAAATACAAACACAGCTTCCTTGCAGCCAACACCAGCCAAACGCTAGCTTTTCGATTGGCGGGTAACATAGCTTGGGCCCAGTTAGCATGTGCCTCACATAATAAATCGACCTCTGAACCCCCTCCCCTCGGATCAAAACCGGGTTAACAGTGAGCTCCATGGCAGCCAAGTATAGACTCAACACTTCGCCTGGCCTCGAGGCCATAAGTTGCAGGAGTTTAGCCAAGTGATCTTTGAGGTTACTAAGGGTTGCTTAGCATTCCTCCATCTATACGAACCCTCTCGATTTTTTTAGAGCACGAAAGAATGGAAGGCACTTATCCCTCGACCAAGATAAGAAACAATTGAGAGCTACCACCCTTCCAGCCAATTGCTGGACTTCCTTGGCCAACCTAGCAGACTACATTTCCATAATCCCCTTGTCGTGCACGATGAATCCGAGAAATTTTCCTGAGTTCACGCTAAAGGCACATTTGGCTAGGTTGAGACATATGTTGAATTTCTTCCAAGGTCAGAAAGGTCTCGGTCAAGTTGGTCAAGTGCATGTCAATTGTTTTACCTTTGATAATCATGTCGTCGACATATGCCTCAATCCTCATCTACCCACGAAACATCTTGTTAACCTTTCTCTGGTAAGTGGCTCCTGTGTTCTTAAGTCTGAATGGCATTATTTTGTAGCAATACGTCTCTCGGTCAATGGTAAAGGATGTGTGCTCTCGGTCTTCCGGGGCCATGCGTACTTGATTGTATCCCAAGAAAGTATCCATGAAGGTCAGCAACTCATGGTCAGAAGTGGCATCTACCAGCTAGTTGATTCACGGGAGAGGATAGCTATACTTCGGATAAGCTTTATTCAAGTCGGTATAATCAACGCACATCGACCAGTTACCATTAGCTTTCTTAACAAGTATAACATTGGCTAACCATTGGGGATACTGCACTTCGGATATAAATCTTGTGATTAGCGTCTTATCTACCTCAGCGACGATTGTCGATTGGCAATCAGGAATAAATCTGTGTGGCCTCTACCCGATCGATCAGGCTCTGATAAGTATGTTGAGGCGGTGTGGCGCCACGTTGTCATGGACAAAATTGTAAACGGGGTGTTCGATGTAATACTTATGTATGTTCGTGTTTTTTGGTTTGTTCATGCTTTGCACAGCATGTAGAGGGACGGTCGAAAGCTTAACAATCTCATTTTAGTTAAATTTGGTGGTCGTTTTGGCTTGTAAATAAAGGTTGTGTCATGTGGACAATTGTGGGAGATTTTGGTCTGTAGTGGACCATTTTAGACCTTTTGTTGTACGACCGTTCAGAGCTTGTGAAGTCTATTTGTAATTTGCATTGGCTATAAAGTATTTGTTGAAATGATTGCTTGTGGATCCCGAGTGAGATGCTTTCTCTAGCCCGTTTTCTCTTTTGTAGGTCCTAAGAGACCATAGAAGGTTTTGGGGAGACTGACATTTGCAGACGGACACGCAAGGGTGCCGCAAGACTTAGGCAAAGCCAACTAAGTGCATGACATATGGTATCAGAGCGAGACAAGCACTTATAGAAACACTAGGCATGCAAATGTAAGGGACCTGGCGAGGCTACGTTGAGGGCAGCAAGCATACACAACCGTTTGGGGGAAAAATGGCATGGAGATGTAAGAAAAATGAGTCGCTCAGAGGAGCGGGCATCTAAAATTGGCATTCAGAAAAATGGCCAACCCTTCGCGCAAGAGGCACCATGAGGACAAGCAAGCTTGGAAGAATACGTAGCGCACAAAGATTAGGATGGCTGAGTTCGAGCTACGGCTCGACGTTAGCAACGATACTTGATGGTGCTCAAGACAAGCGAGGCGCTTGATAAATGATGAGGCCATGCAAGGTGGAATGGGTTGTTCAGCAACCAAAAGAGTTATGCAAAGCTCACAAAGGTGAGGGGAATTACTAACTCGAAAAATTCGATACTCATGCAAGAACTTGTATGCGGACAATGGAATATTCATGGTCATCCCAAGGCGACCAAAACTTGGCGTCATGGACCATTGAAACTTTCTCGTCGACATGAGAAGGATACGCCCGTAGGAGGCTGAAGTGTGCAGCGAGTTCAACATGTTGCTAGGCTTGAGGGGTGCAATAAGGGTTGTATTGACGTGGAGTCACAATCTAGCAAAGTGCATTTGCAGGGGCAGAACAATGCACAGTTCGTTCAACAAGGCGGAGTAGTCCAAAAGAATGGTGGTCTCCGAAACTTCTATAAGAAAAGATGCGAAGAGAGAAGTTACTCCAACGGGACAAATACCTTGGAGGGATAAGTCCCGATTCTCCAGAGGGAGAATCATGTGCAACGGGTCGCACATGTTGAGGAGTACGTTAAAACAATAACTCCACAAAGCTTAACGGACCGAGCGAGCGACGATGAGTTGTCGCCTAAACTCGCTTGAGATAATGCATTGGAGGATGCATTGCGAGATCAAGTGGGGGAGCGACCCAAGGCAACACAAATGAAGGCACACTTGGAGACAATATGGAGATCGGACTCAACGAAGGGCTAACCCATGGAATGGTGGGCACGAGGGCTACCATCAACTCAATGCAAATCAAGGAGCAAAGCAACTATGGTGTAACTTGGTGAACGACCCAAGTCACATGAAGGGAGTTGGCATAGAAGATGGAACATGAAGCGGAGGCACGACAGAGGTCCAAGACATGAACTATTGTAGAGGCAAGAGCAGGATCATGTCGTTCCATAGGTCCCTCATTTTGATGGAGCGGACTCATCTTGCACAGTGCTAAAGATGAAGGGAGCTTCGAGGCACATGCACCTTATCTCGGAAAAGCATTTGACGGGGGAACTAAGGCGACTCAACTTGCAGAGGCGAAGTTGGGTTCAGAAGGCCTTAACACGAGACAAGAGGACACAGAGGTGGGTACTCTTGAAGAATATGCCACAATGCTACCATTCAAGTTGTCGTAAAGGAAGCGGTGCACAGCAAAGATTATGCTGGTGAGGGCAGAGACCTAGTATCCAAACAATGGTGCACCAATTTCAGCGAAGTTAATGGATTTCGGGAGCTACTAGGCCAGGCAATGGACTGTCCTAGAGCTGTGCTTCGTCTGAGTGTGATCCGAGAGCGAGTGGACGAAGGTCGATTGTCAATGGAGCGAACACAATCAAAGGTGGAAGAAACCCTACGATGTGTTGGCAGAGACCACACATGGAGGGATCGCAATCCAAGTTCATCCCACAATGATTAGCATGCAATGGAGATATCACCAGGATGCGACATGGTGTAGCAGATCGTGGTGGAATAGTTTGTGGTAATACGATACACACGAAACTAGTCCTACGAGGGACTAGATCATACGGAGGTATGATCGAGAGCTACTGGGAGCTTCATTTCGGTGAATAACACGACGGCAAAAAAGACTATGGATTCAATGAGTGAATGCTATTGTATCGCAGAGGCGAGTCTTCCGTGCGTACATTAAATTTTGCATCGGATAAAAGCCTTGGTCATTAGCATATGGGGGCTATGTACCACCGAATATGGGGAGTATATTGAATGCAAGTACTAGTGAGTCCCATGGGAGGGACTTGATCATACAAAGGTATAATCAGAACGGCTAGAGAGTTTAACTACTCCAGAGCTCATATTCGTTAAAGAGAGCCCGGCGAGTCAGAGGACAAGACCGAGTAAGCGAACGTTGCTACCAAGGAAGCTAAGGAGAACAAAATCGATACGAACCCTACAACATGATAGCGAAGGTCATGCATAGGAGTTGCAGTCTGTCTTTCCATCGATTAAAGGAAACTGCTCAGAGAATACAAAGGTGTTAAAGCAGGGGATCGAAAGGGACGAGGAAGCGACGACGTGTCCAAAGGGACTTAGCTACCAAAAAAACCAAGCATCAGTTAGAAAGGAGATGGACTCAGAAGAGTGACACAGAGCCACAAAGGCAGATTTACCGATCATGAAGAAAGGGACGCAGATGCGAGGTGACGGATAGTAGGGCCATGGGCATGCAACGCTATGGTACCGCAGAGGCGGGACTTCCGTGAAGTCATCAATCCCTTGTTCTCATGGAGGGAGAACGCTTGGTCGTGAAAGGGGCCGAGGAGGTGGAGAATGCAGAAGCAAACTCTAAGTACCGAGACAAGGCTGAAGGACAGAGGCCAGGGAACTTCGTAAGACCGATGTCAATGAGCTTCTCATCAAGATAGCCGAAAGTGAAGGACTTCGGATCGATGCAAGAGTGCTCGACCAAGGAACGAAGTAGGCAGTATGCGGTGTTGTACCTTTGCGACTCAGAGGAGTAGGCAACAAAGATGATGGAGAAGACGGTACAATCCCAGAGATGACTAAAACTATTAGAGACTTGCTCCAAGTTAGGGTGAAAACTTATTGCATTCTAGAAGCTCGATGGCATTGAGAAGGTGAATCACAGTAACTAACTCAACGCAAGGAATACAAACAGTTCGAGTGCTTCAAAAGTGTGAGCAAAGAGCAGGTGAAGGTTAGTAACCAACTCGATGCATGGAGTACCATCCTCGAGTTGGCAAGCAAAGTCAAATAATCGAGTACCACAATTCTCTTATCTATCCAGCAGAGTAGCTCTGCACAGGTTCAAAGACCCTTCGAAGAAACCTAGTGGAAGATAATAGTTGTCAAATCCTCATCAATGGTGATCAGTGTCACTGAGAGTAAATTATCCACTTCAATTCCTAATAGAATGTCAATCGAAAGTGGAAGTGATGCGAACCTACTTGGAAGTGACAACGAAGTGAAAAGAATCGATGGGCAAATTTTGTGGAGGAAGGACCCAAAAAACTTCAAAAGTTTACGAGGCAATGCTCGTTAAAACTCCAACATGCATCCACCCAGTTCAAGCGACATGAGGCATTTAATAGACTGATGCATACTAAGGATGGTCTTTTCCTTCATCTGAAGGATCCGCAGGAACCAACATTGATCAACACAACTCAACCAACCCCACACTAGAATCAGAGTCATTGACGAGTTGAAGCAGCATAGCGGATTAAAAGTTCGACTACTCAACAACAACAGCGGAGAGCAGCTGGGAGCCAAGAGGCGCATTGCAGCTGGAGTAGAAGATTGAAGACTCAGTAAAGGCGAGGAGTTGCAGCGTCGACAAAGGTTTCGACGAGGACGTCGAAGGAATAAGTGGGGAAGAATGTCACGGACAAAATTGTAAACGGGGTATTCAATGTAATGCTTATGTATGTCCATGTCTTTTAGTTTGTTCATGCTTTGCACAACATGTAGAGAGACGATCGAAAGCTTAACAGCCTCATTTTAGTTGGGTTTAGTGGTCATTTTTGGCTTGAAATAAAGGTTGTGTCATGTGGACACTTGTAAGAAATTTCGATCTATAGTGGACCATTTTGGACCATTTATTGTGTGACCGTTCAGAGCTTGTGAAGTTTATTTGTAATTTGCATTGGCTATGAAGTGTTTACTAAAATGATTGTTTGTGGATCCAGAGTGAGACGCTTTCTCTAACCCGTTTTCTCTTTTGTAGGTCCTAAGGGACCATAGGAGGTTTCGGGGAGGCTGACCTTTGTGAACGGACACGTAAGGGTGCCACATAACTTAAGCAAAATAAACTAAGTGCGTGACAACGTGGGGGTCGATCCCTAGCATATCCTTTGTCGACCAAGCAAAAACTTCAAAGTTCTCCTAGAGGAAGTTGAATAGCTCCACTCGATTGGGCTCTAGGAGTGCCAACTTGACCGTCACTATGCAATCTAGCATGGCCCGATTCAAAGGCACCTCTAGGAGTGGCTCGTCCAACTCGAGATAAGAAGTCGGCTTTGCTCCTTCTCAGGGGTCTATCAGTGGTTGTTCGGCACACAACTTATTCGACAAGGACACTACTATCATATAACATTGTCAGGATTCCTTCGAATTGTTTCTCAACTCTCCAACTCTCGACCTAGTGGGGAACTTCATGAATATGTGGTAGGTTGATACTACCGCCTTTAACCTATTCAGAGTCAGTCAACCAATGATTGCGTTATATGTCGAGGGGATATCAACCACCATGAACTTGGCAAGCACCGTCTCGGAATGGATCTCATCTTCAAATGTCACGTGGAGGTTGATGATGCCGAGAGGGGAGATAGTGTTGCCCGTGAACCCTGTGAGACAACAAGATATGGGGTTGAGGTCATTAGTAATGAGACCTAATTTTTGAAATACATCAAGTAAAGGATGTCAGTCAAGCTACATATATTAATCATGACTCTCTTGCCCTGAGCATTGATCATCTTGACGAAGACAACGAACGCGTCATCATGGTTAGGGTCAAGGTGCTTTGACTCCTCCAGGAAGACTATCTTCGGATCACCGTCACATGTCAACGTTGTCGGCCACCACTCTAGCATAGGCTCTCCGGCTCGACGAACTATCCCCTCCGAGGCAGGCCCACTGACTATCACATCGATCTACCTCTTAACGGGGTCCTCAAGTTTTCAGTAAGGCTTTCGCCTTCTTCGGACATAACGACCGAGGTGTCCTCAATGGACAAGCTCCTCGAACTGCTCCTTAAGGTCGAGGCAATCCTCGATGTCATGGTTGTGGTCTCGGTGGAAACGACAGTACTTTGTCTTATCTCTTCTACCGAGGGTTAATCTCAATGGGTACGGATCCCAAAGCATTCCTTTTTCTTAAACCTACAAGAAGACTTCAATCCGAGACATGCAAAGGGGGGTGAGGTAGATCCTTCGTCGAGACGGTCTCACCCAATCCCACGTACAGCGCCAAGGGGATCTAGGTACAAGAGCAGAGGAGGGTGCTTTAGTTTCGAGCACTTCTAGGACTCTTTCCTCCTCCCCGCTACCATCGCATCAACAGTGATGTATTGGTTAACCCTTTGCAGCATCTTAGGCATAGTGGTTGGCTGTCTCTTTATCAGCGACCAAAAGAGCCTAGAGTGTCGGAGCCCCATTATGAACGCCTAGATCAGCAGTGAGGGGTGGGCGTCGACAATTCCCCTAGCCTCATTTGTGAACCAAGTGACAAACTCAACCAGCGACTCACCCTCCGCCTGTCGGATGTCGAGGAGGGTGGTTGTTGAGCGTCGAGGACGTACGTTGCTCACAAAGTGCTCTTCAAACTCCCACGCGAGTTGGCGAAGGAGTCGACCAAGAGAGGTCTCAACTTGGTGTACCAATCTTGAGCCGTCCTCCTCAAGGTCATATGTAATGTCCGATACATCAACATGTCAAACGTACCATAGAGTGCCATTTGCGTATGGAAGGTTGCCACGTGCTTCACCAGTGTTAGCGCCTCCATTGAATACTTTCAGGCTAGGGAGTCAGAAACCCAAGGGGACGAGCACCTCCTATATGTGTCGAGCAAGGGGAGGCTTAACCGAGGCAAAGCCAACCAAACCCCCTACCTTCACCATGTGGAACTCGTGACACATGTCCTCCAAGTACCAGTCTATCTGTTGGAGCTACGCTGGAAGGGTGTATTCTGAATCTGCCGACTAAGCCTCTAACTCGGGGGCATTCAATTAGGGGCAATGTGGCCCACTAAACTCGAACATAAGAGATCTCAGGACTCCCTCGGTCAAAGCGTCGGTAGGTCAAAGTAGCTCGGCCACTGCCTATGTCAGAGCATGTCGGTGGGGCTTTGCCTGGTCTGTAGCACCGTTGGATGTTGAGCGATTACGGGCATCAACTAAGCCAACTGCGAGAGTAAGGGCACAACCAACTGCATTATCCTCATTAGCATCTAAACCTGTTGGGCAAGGTTCATAAAGACCGGTTGGCACTAACATGTGGGTCAAAGTCGCCACCGGAGGAGCGAAACCAAGGTCGTTGAATAGGCACCAGTATTGCATGGGTGTATGGGCAGAGTTGGTGGCGCCGAGGGATGAAAAGGTCAGTTGTTGACCCCCTTGAGTGAACATACTGTGAGTCGACGACAGTGCACCCTCACTTGAGCACTCATTCTGCGGGTCAATGGCATAATGCTCCTACTAGATTGGGCCCTCCTAGTTGTCACAGACTTAGCTGGTTTTGCCTAAGTCGTGCGGCACCCTTGTGTGTCCGTCCGCAAAGGTCAGCCTCCCCGAAGCCTCCCATGGTCCCTTAGGACCCACAAAAGAGAAAACGGGTTAGAGAAAACGCCTCATTCGGGATCCACAAGCAAACATTTCCGAAAACACTTCATAGACAATGCAAATTACAAACAAACTTTACAAGCTCTGAACAGTTGCACAACAAAGGGTCAATATGGTCCATTACAGACCGAAAATCTCTCACAAGTGTCTACATGACACCACCTTTATTTACAAGCCTAAGAAGGCCATCAAACCCAACTAAAATGGGGTTGTTAAGCCTTCGACCATTCCTCTACGTGCTGTGCAAAGCATGAACAAACAGAAAGACACGGACATACACAAGTATTACATCAAACATCCTGTTTAGAAATTTATCCGTAACATTCTTCCCCACTTATTCTTTCGACGTCCTCGTCGAAGCCTTTGTCGACACTGCAACTCCTCGCCTTTGCTGAGTCTTCAATCTTTTGCTCCAGCTGCAATGCGCCTCTTGGCTCCCAACTACTCTCCGCTGCTGTTTTTGAGTAGTCGAACCTTTGATACGCCATGCTACTTCAACTCGCCAATGACTCTGACTCTAGTGTGGGGTTGGCTGAGTTGTGTTGATCCCTGTTGGTTCCTACGGATCCTCCAGATAAAGGAAAAGACCATCCTTACTATGCGCCAGTCTCTCAAATGCCTCATGCTGCTTAAACTGGGTGGATGCTTATTGGAGCTTTAACAAGCATCGCCTCGCAAACTTTTGATGTTTTGGGTCCTTCCTACATAAAATTTGTCTATCAACTCTTATTTCACTTAGTTGTCCCTTCCAAGTAAGTTTGCATCACTTCCACTTTCGATTGGCATTTCGTTGGGAAATGAAACGGACAATCTACTCTCAGTAGCACTGATCACCGTTGGTGAGGATTCAACAACTATTGTCTTCCATTATCTTCGAAGGATCTTTGAACCTGTGCAGAGCTCCTCTGTTAGATAGATAAGAGAATTGGGGTACTCAGTTTCGCCCATTCTCTTAAGAGTTGAGAATGCAAAGGTTACTTGACTTTGCCCGCCTCCTCGAGGTTGTACTCCATACATCGAGCTGATTACTGACCTTCGCCTACTCTTCGCTCACACTTCTGAAGCACTCAAAGTGTTTGCACTCCTTGCATTGAGTTAGCTACTATGATTCACCTTCCCAATGCCATCAAACTTCTGGAATGCAAGAAGTTTTCACCCTAACTTGGAGTAATTCTCTAATAGATCTGGTCACCTCTGGGATTGTATCGTCTTCTCCATCAACCCTGCCGCCTACTCCATTGAGTAGCAAAGGTACAGTACCGCGTATTGCCTGCTTCGTTCCTTGGTCATGCACTCTTGCATGACCCGAAGTCCTTCACTTTCGGCTATCTTGATGAGAAGCTCATTGACACCGGTCTTACGAAGTTCCTTGGCCTCTGCCCTTCAGCCTTGTCTCGGTACTTGGAGTTTGCCTCTGCATGCTCCACCTCCTCGGCCCCCTTTCACGACCAAGCGCTCTCCCACCATGAGAGCAAGGGATCAATGACTTTCACGGAAGTCCCGCCTTTGCGGTACCATGGCGCTACCATGCCCATGGCCCTACTATCCATCGCCTTGCATCTGCATCCCTTTTCTTCACAATCAGTAGATATGTCTCTGTGGCACTCCTCCGAGTCCACCTCCATTCTAACTGATGCTTGATTTTGGATAGCTAAGTCCCTCTGGACTTATCGTCGCTTCCTCGCCCCTTTCGACCCCCTGCTTCAACACCTTTGTGTTCTCCAAGCAGCTCCCTTTGGTCGATGGAAAGACAAACTGCAACTCCCATGCATGACCTCTGCCATCACGTTGTAGGATTTGCATCGATTATGTTCTTCTTAGCTTCCTTGGTAGCAACGTTCGCTTACTCGACCTTGTCCTCTGATTTGTCGGGCTCCTTTAAGCGAATATAGGCTCTGGAGCAGTCCAACTCTCTAGTTGCTTCGATCATACCTCTATATGATCAAGTCCCTCCCATGGGACTCATTGGTACTTGCATTCGAACTTTTCCCTTGGTGGAACACAGCCCCCATATGCTGATGACCAAGGCTTTCATCCGATGCAAAATTCAATGCACGCACGGAAGACCCGTCTCTGCGGTACCATGGCCTTCACTCCTTGAATCCATGGCCCTTCTTACCGTCGTGTTGTTCACCGAAGTAGAGCTTCCAGTAGCTCCCGATCATACCTCCATATGATCTAGTCCCTCACGGGACTCATTCACGTGTATCGCATTGCCACGAATTGTTCCACCATGATCCGCTGCACCATGTCACCTCCTGGTGACATCTACATTGCATTCTGATCCTTGTGGGATGAACTCGAATTGTGATCCCTCCATGTGTGGCCTCTGCCAATACATCGCAAGGTCTCTTCCACCTTCGATTTTATTCGCTCTTTTGGCAATCGACCTTCATCCACCCACTCTTGGGTCACACCTAGATGAAGCACCGCTCTAGGACAGTCCGTCGCCTAGTAGCTACCGAAGTCCCCCGACTTCGCTGCAATTAGTGCACCATTGTCGGGATCCTGAGCCTTTGCCCCTACCAGCACAATCTCCGCTGCGCACCGCTTCCTTCATAGCAACTTGAATGGCAACACTATGGCATATTCTTTAAGAGTATCCGCCTCCGCGTCCTCTTGCCCCGTGCCAAGGCCTTCTGAACCCAACTTCGCCTCCGCAAGTTGAGTCGCCTTAGTTCCTCCATCAAATGCTTCTCCGAGATAAGGTGCATGTGCCCGGAAGCTCCCTTCGTCTTTGGCACCATGCAAGATGAATCCGCTCCGTCAAAATGAAGGACCCATGGAACAACATGATCCTGCTCTTGCCTCTACAAGAGTTCATGTCCTTGACCTCTGTCCAAGGAAAGCACTGTGCCTCCGCTCCATGTTCCATCTGCTATGCTGGCTCCCTTCATGCGGCTTGGGTACTTCGCCAAGTTACACCCAAGTTGCTCTGCTCCTCGTTTTTGCATTGAGTTGATGGTGACCCTCGCGCCCACCATTCCACGGGCCAGCCCTCCCTTGAGTCTGATCTCCATATCGACTCCAAGTGTGCCTTCATTTGTGTTGTTTTGGGTCGCTCCTCCACTTGATCTCGCAATGCATCCACCAATGCATTCTCTCAAGCGAGATCATGCGACAACTCCTCGCCACTTGCTCGGTCCATTAAGCTTCGTCGAGTTGTTGTTTGTTGAGGTACTCCTCAACATGTGCGGTATGTTGCATATGATTCTCCCTCTAGAGAGCCGGGACTTATCCCTCTTGGATATCGATCCCGTTGGAGCAACATCTCTCTTCGTTTCGGAGACCACCATCCCCTTGGACTACTCAGATTTGCTGAACAAATTGTGCATTGTTCCGCCTCCTGCAAACGCACTTGTAAGATTGCGACTCCACATCAATGTAGCCCCCACTGCACCACTCAAGGCCTAGCAACATGCTGAACTCGCTGCACACTTCAGCCTCCTACGAACGTATCCTTCAAATGCTGAAGAGAAAGTTTCAATGCTCCATGGCGCCGAGTTTCGGTCACCTTGAGATGGCCGCGAACATTCCATCGTCCGCATATAAGCCCATGCATGAGTACCGAATTCTTCGAGTTAGCAATTCCCCTCACCTCTGTGAGCTTTGCACAACTCTTTCGGTCGCCGAGCAACTCATTCCACCTTGCATGGTCTCATCCTTTACCAAGCGCCTCGCTTGCCTTAAGCACCATCAAGTATAGTTGTCAACGTTGAGTCGTAGCTCAAACTCAACCATCCCAACTTTTGTACGCTCCGCATTCTTCCAAGCTTGCCTGTTCTCGTGGTGCCTCTTGCGCGAAGGGTTGGTCATTCCTCTGAATGTCAATCTCATATGCTCGCTCCTCCGAACGACTCTTTTTCCCTACATCTCTATGCTCGTTTTCCCCCAAACGGTCGCGCGTGTGCTGACTGCCCTCGATGCAACCCCGCTAGGTCCCCCACGTTTCAATGCCAAGTGTTTCTATGAGTGCTTGTCCCGCTCTGATACCATCTATCACAGACTTAGCTGGTTTTACCTAAGTCGTGCGGGACCCTTGCATGTCCGTCCGCAAATGTCAGCCTTCCCGAAACCTCTCATGGTCCCTTAAGACCCACAAAAGAGAATACGGGTTAGAGAAAACGCCTCATTCGGGATCCACAAGCAAACATTTCTGAAAACACTTCATAGACAATGCAAATTACAAACAGACTTTACAAGCTCTGAACAGTTGCACAACAAAGGGTCAATATGGTCCATTACAGATCGAAAATCTCTCACAAGTGTCTACATGACACGACCTTTATTTACAAGCCTAAGAAGGCCACCAAATCCAACTATAATTGGGCTATTAAGCCTTCAACCGTTCCTCTATGTGTTGTGCAAAGCATGAACAAACAGAAAGACACGGACATACACAAGTATTACATCAAACATCCTGTTTAGAATTTTGTCCGTGACATAGTGCCAAAATAATTGGGACAGTTGTCAATGATGCCTCTGTCAACCCGACTCGGTCTTGGGTCCCATATGCAACAGTTTGAGAACATCCAAAGAGGGTCTGGAGCTCGTCTACATGCCCAACAATCGACTTGCAGGAAGACCAGGCTTGAGTGGGGTGCCCAATCCGATCCCTCTAATGCTTGAGATAGGGCCGAAGTGGGGAAAGAACTCATCGATAAATAGTAACTGACATCTATAATAGTGAAAGAGAGGGCCTTTATAGTAGGTGGGGCCTAAGGGAATATTCCACAATATGGGCCGAATATTCCCTTTTAGGCTTACCACTATTGCTAAGCTTGGGTGGTCGCCACCTCATCCAGGTCCCACCACTTGGCAAACTGAGATTGGAGGGGTAGATTTCTCCACATCACTAAATATAATCTTCTTTATGATGAATGTGTAAAGAAAGCTAGTTAATAACTAGATATTGTAGTGGTATTATTGACATGGTATTTATACACAATGCCATTTGTTTATGGACGCTGATAATTTTCTTTAGTTTACTTACCTCAAAAAAGACTAAACACTAGCTTCCATATCAAAATTATCATAGACCACCAACCAGTCATCTTGTGAGTTTCCAAGCCTATGGAATTTATAGAGCTATCTCCTTGGAACATTCAGCTTAAATTGCATATGTAGACTATAGAGCTTCAGAAATATGGTGGTGATCATGGTCACAGATGTGACAGTTTTCTTAGAGAGGGTGTGTGCTAAGACCATACGTCTAGTGGTGAACACTCTTTTTACTTTTTAATGGACTTCAAATTTACAAGAAACAGAGCATACTTGATCCTACTTAAAGGAATACTACATGTACGAATAGAGAAGGATGAAGACATAATCTATAGAACCTATCATTACTTTGGTTTAGCCATAGAATACTAGTAATTTCACCTAACCTTCGAGGATATTTCACAAGGATCAGAAAATAATCTACAAGAACGATTACTTGTAAGAATATCATATGTATATTAGTCACAGAAATTTCTACGCAGCATACCTACACTAGTAGGTTGACAGAGCCGCCATGAGGCCACTACCGGACTCTAAATCACTCATAAAACATTCAAACAAAAAGAATATAAGTAATTCCAGATCAAGTTTACAAGAATCAGTAAGAGGGAGAAAAAAGATATCCTTTTAGGTACCTCAAGAGAAAGCTTGTGGCGGCGGAACTTCCTCAGCTCCTTGGCGACGCGGCAGAGGTCCCACTTCGATAGCCGCCTCTCCTCCGCCTCCCACCGGTCCAGCACGATCCCGGACCCGAGGCTGGGGTCCTCCATGGTGGAGATCCGGCGGTAGAGCAAGTTCCACTTAAGCACCGGCCTCCGCTCATAGTCCACCGTCCCGTAGCTATGGACCTGAGAGATCGAACAGAGGATCGGGTACCCGGGTCTCCGCTCGGACTGCAGGACGGCAACGTTCTGGTGGAACCCTAAAGTAAATTTGGAATAAGAAGCGGAAGAAGAAAGGGAGGAGGAGGAGGAGGAGATGGGGAGAGCTTGGAAAGGAAGAGAGCAGGGGGAAATGCCAGAGCGGAGAAGCATTTTGAGGGTTCTCGGAAGAAAGCGTTCGACCAAATGCTTTCAGATTTAGATGGGGGCAGCGGGTTGGATATAATAGTACGTGCGGATAAGAAGGGAGGCGGCCTCCCTGTGGCGTCCTGTACAGAGGCCAGGGTTTTTGTTCCATCAGAAGTGGTGCGTCCTTCTACAGGTGGCCCGCTGCGGATCGTAAAGGGGAACACAGCTGGAGTCTCTTCAACGGGTGACTGTTAATTGACTCGATCGGGTACGTTCTGACTTGAGTTTGAATCAAATCCGAGCCTCTTACGTACTTTGGAATTTTAGCATTGAGACAGAAATGATTAAGTTGGAATGAAGTAATTAAGTTTGAAATCAATACGAACAGGAAAATATATATATATGGATAATATTTAAAACGAGTTCGAATAGTTGAATAGTTGTTAGTCGTTTCTTTAATCCCAATGAGCACGATAAAAGATTCATACGCCCCTTCAGTGGTTATTATGAATAATGCTTCTCTAAGACCAAGGTTATAACAAAAGATGTTGCAACTTTGCAATGCCTTGTATCTCAAAATCGGGGAACTAAAAAGCAAATTTTAGATCGTCGATCTATGACCAGAACACTCCGGACCATCAATCATTTAACAACATATCTTTGGCACTCTTATATACACGTCTCAAAGTTCAACAGAAACCCCACGCAGTTGGTCTTGCCTATTCCCTAGGACTGACATCACTTGGAACTCAACTTGAGCATTGTATTGAAACAATCTTTGTGATGGCTAAGCAAACCGAAACAACATCATCAAACTGCAAAATTCTGAGGAATTCACACGAAGAAGAAGTCAGATGGTTCCTAACGTTTAAGGAGGTTGTAGGAAGGCATGTCCTCGATTCGTTGGATGTCTTCCAGTAGAAGCTCTTGTTCAAGCTGACGGCGTGTCGACTTCATGACCAACTAAACGAAAGCAGCAGAGATCAAGAGATCAATGCAAGTACAGAAACAGAGAATAAATAGTCAAAAGGATAGTAAGAGCAACGAACATTGAAGTCCATGTAGGAGGCGCGCATTGCGAGCCATTGCTGGTCCATCATCTTGAAAGACATGCAGTACAACATATCGAAAGCTCGCTCGTTTTCTGGAGGCAAATTACAAGGAAAACTCTTGTCAGTGCCAAGCGTGCAAGTTCCTATAGGAGAAACATTCCAGAGAACAGACTAAAGAATAGCTTCCATCCTTGGTTTCTGAGAAAAGCCTGATACTTGGCTAGAATTAAAACATTTCATGCCATTATAGGCAATTACAATTTCCTGTTTATTTACGATGAGTGCAAAGTGAGAGAGACAACAAAAAGGATCAATTTGAGGGTTACCTAAAAAGGCATGGTTGTGCTCCATATACAGCAAAAAAAAAAAAAAAAAGCCAGATACTAGTTTAATATACAAGATCAGCGCAAATGTGATGGCTACATAAAATCGTCAATCAATTGACAATTAAACAAGGGACCAGCGGTAGATCTGAATCAGTGTCCAGACACAAGAATTAGAGTACTCATATGTGGGAACCTAATCCACCATTTTCCAAATTCGGTTTAGATATCAGGTAAAACTGGGACTGTACACACTACAAGGTATGAATTCAGAATTCAAATGTAATCCGATAAGCTTTCTAGATCGTCATATAAGCTTAATAGTGATTATATGTTTGTTTGAGTGAAGTATGTCTGCCGAGAAATGATCACAGGGAATTCTGCAGATCAGTGGTCTAGTTTATAGCATCTGGATACAAAAGGTAGTAAGCAGGCAATGATGGTGATATTTTCCCCTATCTGACATCCAGAAAAAGAAAACAGCCTTGGCAAATAACAAAGCAATAATCAAACTGCTGAAACGTACCTGAAAGTAGCTTCAAGAAAACTGATGCCATCATTGATGTTGGTTTGGCTGCAGTCACCAATATAGTTAATAAGCAGTGGTGCCAAGACCTTAAATTGGCAGAAAAGTAATTCGGTAGATAAATATCATAAAGAAACCTTGTAGAACTTTTAATGTGAGTATACATTACGTGCAAGCAACTCCTAGAAATTTAAAAATTAGGTGTCTGTTAACCTATTATGATCAGTAGAGCACAAACCAGCTTGAAGATCAAGCATCTGTATGAGCATGAATGTAATATTTACACCAGCAACAGCAAATGGATACTCCCACATGGCTCTGACGCCTTCCCGCTTTTGCAGAAGATCCTGGAAAGATTTCTGCAGGGAGATTTTTGATAACCAAAGATGACAGCAGGTTATCAAAGAGAATGCAGGCTAAAAAGATGCGAACTGTGATGCGAAGTAACATAAAAGTCAAAGATTCAAAATATATGATAACAAATATTAGCTCTACAGGTGGGTCTTAATTTCGTATCGCCCATTTTTTGATACAAATTATACGAGATGATTTAGTCTGCAATCACTTACACGAATAAGGGAAGTAAACAATGAGGTGTAACTAAAATATACTTTTATCAAAAAATACTAAGTAAATACACGATATAAAACTTCATGTATGTCTCTGGTTCCCACTTTTGATTAGGGACATGTCCTGGTGCAAACTGACTTAAACAATGAATCTAGACTAAAGCAAAATCAAATCACAAATCAAGAGTTATTACTTAATGCTAAGCCACTCAAGAGCTATTAACTAGTAAACCCTTGCATTTAACCCACCCACAAGCCTTTCAAACTCAATCAGAATTCAAGTCTCATTCAAAACGAGGAGAACTCTAATTTTGTAATGCCAACAAGCTAACAGTCCACAACTCTGATTTTTTTTAATTAAAAAACTTAAATTTCAAAAACAAACATAATTAAGAACAGTACACTGCATTTTGTAAGCATAACAATGCATTAAACAGTTTGTTGAAAGTTAAGTGCTGAAATTATTTTTTGCATACATGAAAAACACAAATTCCTTGTATTCAAAATATACTATAAGGTGTTCCTGTTTTAGAATAAAAAAGGCAGACTTACAGGATAGTTCTTGGCAAAGAATAACAGATTTTCCAAAGATATGAAACCACCTCCTCTGTAAAACAAAACCAAAAATCATCTAAAACTGTCACGCTAAATGTAAGTGAGCTCTAAACAAGACATAGCTATGGAAGAAGTAACAGAAATATAGTACCTGAAATCAGTAGAGGGATCTTTTCCTTGCCATCCCATTTCCTTCCACTGGTCAGATATTATACCATAGAGTTCGACCCCAGGATAAGCAGCATACCAAAGGGCCCACAAAGCTTCCTAACATGATTGAAATATAGATCATAAGATGCTAAAATATAAACTCCACAATAAGGTATCGGTTTCTTGCTTCTAAAAAATATATATTGATGGTTTTTTTTCTTAAAACAGAAATTTGTATTTAAAAGGGAAATAATGATGTATTTAATTAGACCATTGGAATGTAGCACAAACTTTTGTTAAGGGAATGAAAAAAGATTAGAGTCTCAAATCATGTTTTCCCCAGAAAAACAAATGTATTGTGATATGTAAATGCAAACCACCAAGTAACGTAAGAAAACACTTTGGTCCTTGTATGCAGAAATAGTTATATAGTTAACATTAACTACGACGCTTAGATAGTAACTAGTAATACACTATCTGTAGTATAAATACTTAGTCATGTATTAACTATTTTATTTTTTGTGCTCGGGAGTGTTCTGCATACTTAGAGTTCAAGTTTCTTTAGTTCAGAAATAATCCATTACAAAAAGCAATTTAAAGTTAACGGTTTGCTTTTTCCCAGATTTAGAACGAGTTCTCCAACATCATAAAGATTCGTTCTTAACTTGCTTGTGTTCATACAGCGAATTGGATGCAATACCAAAATGTACCTGATGCTCTTTCTTTGAACTATCATACGCAACATCTATTCGGCTCTGTAATCTTCGCAAGCATTCCTCCTACAAACACATCAAACAAATTTAAACTCCTGTTGGGCTTCCAACTGACTATCCAAAAGGAAAAGTTGGTAGTAAATTCTCAGATGATTAAAAGATCATCGAACTAGCTTACGGTAAATAATGTTGAGAGATAAACTAAGACATGGTAACCAAAACATGCGCGTGCATTTCAGACGCATAGATATGAGAGAGAAATTAGAAGGGGAGATTTTTTATACTCAAGAAACTAAATAATACGAATCAAAACAAAAATTGAGTTCGGCATTGTTTTGAAATAATAAAGAAAATTATTGCAGATGTCAGATTTTCTTAATAATTTAATCTGCCAGATATTAGTTGCGAGGATACAATAAGTTATTGATCTTTTAGTAGGTATTCCGAACAAATCCCGTTAAGCACGTATTCATGCAAACATAATGTTGACAAATACTTATAAGCACCTCAGAAAGCTTCGCTTCATGAATAAAAGTACGAACATATAGAACCTTCCAAAATTCATCAAATCTTGAACGATTAAAGTATGAAAACAATAAAAAAAAATATTTTTTTAGTAAAGAGTAAATAGTGAAAGTGGGATTGGAGCTTACGATATATTATTAGTCTTTACCAACTAAACTAACTAACACATTTTTTTTTTAAATAATATATATATATCTTTTCATCAATATATACAGTATGATTTTATCCTATATAAGAACTATGTTTTAATACTAAAAAATAAGAGAAAAATTATAAATAACCAAGAAAACTGGATTCACTCCGTCATTTTGTCTGCTTCCCACCTGCTGACACCCAACAAGTGTTTCGAACACGAAACATCAAACTAACAAGCAAACCAAATCGCATAAATTAACCAATAAAGGCCAATAAAGGAGATTCAGTGATATGAATGTGCTTGGATCAAGTTCAACCCTTCATCGGGTCTACTGCAACCATTCAAGGATCCAGTCCAAATACATTTAATATAGATAAAATTCGATCAGATAGAGATTTGGTTCAATAGATAAATACAAACATAGGATCATAATTATTTATAATGTCGCACAGATTTGATGATAAAGACGATGCAACATCAAGCCTATCCCATCTGACCAAAGTGATGACACGACCAAACTCGGAAGTCAAACCGAGTCCAACACAGAAGCAAGGTAAAGTCACTGAATTCGTTCAACGTACTTAATTTGACCTCGAGCTTAGCTTGATCAATCCAAACCACACTAGATGTGCATTACATGTGGACAAAGGTTAGACTAACGTGTACATCGATGCAGTAACAAATGAGTCACATAATAGAATAAATAAAAGAACGAAATTTCGATTATACCAATTTGTACGAGCTGGTATTCACAGACTCGCTCAAGGATCGGTAATAATATAGATTAATACCAATCGGTATTTAATTTTTTATTATTTCTCGATATTATCATGTGGTATGAGTCAAGACACTTTTTTGGTATATAGATACTTTACTGGTCTGACCATTTAGTATCGAGATTTAAATTCTTGGAATAAATTAGTAAAATTTAGATGGAAAAAGATTTTCATCCTTTCATAGCTAAAAAATATGCAATGCAATAAAAATGTCCTTTTTAAAAAAAATTGGATTCAAATTCAAAAGAAAAAGATACTGACAAAATTAAAAATAGTAGTAAGTGACAATTAAGCTTATCTTGCAGATATAATGATACGTAACGTTGTTTGTTCTATATCAGTTATCCGAATGTAGACGACAAACATGACCATGATACCCATCATCATGTCGCAAAAGCAATCATTATTTCTTAACGACAAAAAGAAATGATACGAGAGCACAATGCCATAGTTATGTACCAAGAGTAACTCAACTAACCAAATAATGCAAGTTTCTACTTGAACGTACTATGGTTTAAACAAGCGACTTGTATGAAAGAAATGGATAGTATAATATATGATTTTACCTGTGAAGGTGTCAGATCAAATAATAGACGAGTATTGTTATCTCGTCTTTGGGCACAAACGCATGACAGGCCTCGTCCAATCCAAGCTGTTGATCCTGTTACAACCTCAGCTATAGAAAACACAAGCCAATGAATATATTCATACTCTTCAGCGAACTCCAAAATTAAACACAATGTTTAATGGAAAATAAACAAGGAAAATGACTTGTATTGCCATCAAACCTTATAGACACAAATCTTCCTTGACAACTAGAAATCACACTCAAGCTGTATTACTAACAACCTCACTTTGCAAAGCAAATTACAATCACTTAGAACTCGAAATAGAGAGATCGAAAAAGGACAGGTAACAAAACAAAAGCACACAATATAATTTAAAGGCCTTGCATTAACACAATTTAGGGGTTCTAGGAAAATTCAGCTTGCAGGAACATTTTATCAATTTTGGTGATTACAAGCATATGAACAACTACTGGAGTGGTAACAGCAGCATGACTTTGATGAAGCAAAGATATAAAGTATGGCCCGTACAATAACAAGATTGTTATATACATATTCATATCAAGCAAGGCCACAAATTATTGGAAATAACATATTAGAGTAGGAAGCGCAACAAAGATTTCAGAAAAATTGATTAGACAGACAAACTGGAGGCTAATATGAATCAAGAAGCCTTGTTTAGTTCAACATTGATATGTAAAATGCACTACATATCTTGACTCTGTTCTGACTCTGTCATGTTAAAATAAAAGAAATAAAATCTAATCCCTAAATATAGCATATCACTCATCTTTTATGTTTTATATTAGCAACCTAATTATACGTATCCTGGAGGAACATAATTAAAATAGTCACATACCACTACAGTTAAGAGCATCTCTCATATACCAGATTCCATCGATCTAAATGCACAAGAAAAACAACGCTTTAGATTATTTAGCTGAGATTGTTCCATCTTTCATCTCGATCTATTGTTCTTCTTTTAGCGAAGTATTTTGAAGAGACGAGCAATCGCATACCAGGCGACGAGCGGCATCCGCTCCCTCGAGGCGGCCCCTGCGACACCCTCCTCACCGCCACGAACGGCCCGCCTTTTCCGTCCGTCTCCCGCATCTGCGTCGCCTCTGGGTTCACTCCGAAACCTTCGTTCGAGCCCCACGCTCGACGAGACCACCCATCCCGACGACCACCACCAACTCCTCAAGGACTCGGCATCCGAAGCGAAGCACGAGGGTCGTCGATCGATCGATGAGCGCGTCGGGGGCGGACTCGTGTCGGAGAAAAGGGGAAGAAGAGATCAAGATCTCGCTCCCATGCTGCCTGATACGACTCTGCGGAGCGAGTGGTGGTTTCCTCTATCTCTCTCTCTCTCTTGTCTCTCTCTCTCCCTCCCTCGCTCTTTAGATGGCGGATCGTTCAATTGGTTTCGATTCGGTTTGCGTATGGCATTTATTTATTGGGAGAGTAAAAATAATGGATATAATACGGATTAATCCTAAGACGGAGCGAATGTTTTTCCACGCCGGTTTTCTAACGGGCGTTGATTACGCGCAAGAACAAACGTCCCACCGAACCGCAAACGGGTTCTGCCACCTCAGCGCGTAAAATTAACACGTAGGAATGACATGTTTGGTTAAGATGTGGAGAGCCATTCATGATGGCTGCGGTGTTCGGTGACACTTTTATCCCGGCCAGCCCCGTGCCTCGTTGTGGTCACCTTCCGGTGGGCGAGCACGACCCTTTGCATACAAGTTTGGTCCCCTTCCATGGTCAATTCTTGGAGGCAATCGTGATCCAAGCTGTAGCTGTTTGATCCCAAATTCAACACGAATGAAAGCAAAAGCTAAGCCCTCATAATTTTATTAGGATTCACCCTCACATCTATCTTTCTCCTTTTGTATCAACATTTATTGATATTTATAGTTATTTGTCAACAAATAATTTTCCCAAAGTATGGGCATCTAGTGAGTTAATTTTAAGGTTTTCAACTAAATGAATGCTTCCGATTCTAATGATCATAATATTTCTTGGATGTATGTGTATATTAATTAATTAATTAATTAATTTTGGAATATATATGATAGCTAAATAGGTAGTATCGTGATTGGTATGAGTACTAATATACTAATAATTATCTGACTTCGAACGAATTAAAACATTAGTGATGACATTAACGATGGGCTCTCACCGGCGGTCAACTTAAGAAAGATCGTATGAGACCTTGATGCAATGAGTCATTTTGGTTGGAATCAACATGAATAGACCAAGGTAAATTGAAAATTCAAGAATCGATGATCGCATTTGGTCAAAATCGAAACAATCATGGTCAAGATTTTTGCTTACAGAAATACTGCAAATTGAATGATTAATTAAAATGTGATTTAAACAGGAAGCTCAATCGGTTCAACAAATATCACAAAGCTGGTTGACATTTGGCGCTCGATGTGGCACTCGTAGTTAAAGAATGATGACAAGTAGCATCACTTGATGATGTTTACAAGACTTGGAGGCGTAGTAGGTCAGGGAAGGTGAGCTGCTGTAGAGCACTACTCCTAACGAGGAGGTTCGAGTGGTTCGACAATGTCTAATTTGAAAATAATCAAAAGGAATCACCAATGTACTTTCGATCCTAAAAGGGAATTTAAATAATATGATTTGTGCATGCAACAAATTCCAGCCCACCCATGTGATTATTATATCATGAATTATTATGTTAATAAAGACATAAAGTCTCAATTATTTAGGTTGAATATGTTTTCATTGAGATCCTTAAAGTTTAAAATATTTAATTTTATATTTATTAAAAAATTAGATATCTTTTTTTATCACTTCTCGTACTATTAATACTAAGCATTTTATCTTTTAAATTACATACGACTCATTATTCTGTGTTCATTTCATCTAAAATAATATTTATTTATTTTATATTCCATATAGCTAATGTTTCAAGAATGGATATATTTCTTCTCTATTTAATGGTTTGCAGTAAGCTCACACATTCTCCTCTTCTTTTCCTAATTGTTGTGGTAGAATTAGGTTACTACCACCTAAATTTACTCCCACATTTTACTCCTAGAGATTTAGACAATGTGACCTTAGACCAATGTAGATCTAACTAGGAAGTTACCTGTATTAATAACATAAATCAACATGTATTAATATCCTAAGCACAGTCCCCTAGGCAACAGAAGGTCCTATTGGCCATTCAAAATAGTGATTTAATATTATTAATGTCATAAATCAACAAGAGACACATGCTATGCTAAGATCCAATAACAATAGACATTTTTTTTATTATCCCAACAATAAAAATATTTCATGCAAGTGCATAGGGATCAGATAACTGTGTGAGTTCCAAGCTCTCATAGCTCAATGTGAGCAATACTATGTTAAATGTCCAAAAGTTATATATAAGAATAAGCTTAAAATAATAAATTAGTGCATAAAGCTCTTATTAAAAAGTCAATATCTTTGTTTTGTTTGATGTAAATCATTATTATTTGAATCATAAAGAAATTTTTTTATCGTGGAAGGATCTAGAGAAGTTTATTCTAGATATTGCTAAATTTATTGAGAGGGAGACCAATCTCCAACCCCCTTTGGAGATCCAACCTGTTTGGGAGTCTTACATGCATAGGATTCAGAAAGTGAAGTGACATCCCACTAAACAAAGCGATAGCATGTGAGTGACTATGATAGTTGAGGATAAGACTTGGAGGAGGATGGGCACTACTTTCTCTCTTCAACACAGTTCTTGTTGTTCCAGAAATTTTCAGGGACAAGATAGTGGAATTATTTTACATTTATGACTGGTCTAAAGAAATTACAATACGGTGGAAGCATGAATCTTACATACTAATTTGGTTATATTTCTTTTAAATTTTCTGTCCTTTGTTCTTGATTTAATCTGGACAATCTAAAAGAAGATGAAGGATGGTGTTCATGGTGATGTTGAATTATTGATTTCTTTCTTTGGAGGAGAGAAAGAGAGAGAGAGAGAGAGAGAGAGCATTGAAAGAAAGAACTCCTAAAAGAAAAGGTTCAGTCGATTGACTTCTTTTATGGAACAAATTACGGCTCATCAAAAAAGTGAGAGCCACTGAATGCAAAGCAGAAGCAGGAGCTCAATCATGGTGGTCAGTGGTCGGTGGTTACTTATGAGACCACCTTCTTTCTTAGTTGGCTGAGATGAGCTGATGGGATAAGCAGACCCCAACAATTTGATCTAAAGCTCCTCATCACTGTCAAAGTTGGAGCTCTTGTGGAGGCCATAATCCAAAACTGCTCAGCATCAGTGAAGTAACTCAAGTGTTTGAAGCACAATACCAAGTTACTAAGAATTGCCAGCATCAAAAATTTTCTGTCTCATTTCACAAAATGTCACAGATGCATTCAGTTTCAATATGAACGAGAGAGAGAGAGAGAGAGGTTAATCAATTGCTGGATGCCATGAAGATGCACAAAAGTTCAGATAAGTTATGATAGCATAATCTTTCAGGAAATTCCAAGACCACCTGAAAAGTATACATCAGGTTGTCAGTTGCAAAGCTTCCTGGAACATAAGAAGAATAAAGAAATAGGAAATCTACAAAACTCAAGATGCTTGATGTTGACAGTCTTAGGCTTCACTTGAAGCACATTTAATTATGATTAAGAAAGGAAAATAATTGTCCTGGATACTGTTCTATGAAAATACATTCTTTTGAACTTGATATGCAGACTTACAACAACAGTATACAGGCTTACAGGAACATATATCCAACATCGAACACTAAATTCAAGTTGCTAAATCCTATGTTTCTCTTTGAAGTACCATGAAAGAATTGCAAGACCAAAGATCACAGTTCTTACTTGTAATGATTAGCTGACAATGAACAAAACCTCCATTGGACATTGAGTTGTCATTAATATATGAACATTTATCTTCTGTAACGCAATGAGCTAAGGCATGCAGAAGCAGATCACCATCTTCTTCAGCTAAATAACCTTCTGGACTTGTCTAAATACAAACCTATGCAGAACCAATCTCTTTATTGTGGCTATAGAAATTAATCTTCACGGAAACACAAGTTTGTGTAAGCATCCAACTTTCCATGATGATCACAGATCATATTTAGAGTGACATGGAGTCACTGTAATTTACTTGACTTAAGTTGCAGGGAATACAGAACCATGCTTGTTTTAAGTCAAAAGAAGCCCAAACAATATTCAAATTGATGGATCAACAGAGTACTTACCGAAACAATTTTGGGACACTGAAAAGTCCTAAATTTGCAAAACCACTATTCATGATTGTTTAGTGAATGCATAGATTCTCATAAAAAAGACTCATATTGTAGATGGTTGCTTGCGGTCATTCTTTAGTCGATATGCATTACAATATCTTTTGGTTGGAAGGAGGATGAACTTAAACTTCAATTGCTCATTCTCATATCTGTCTTGTGGCTGCTTTAGGAGTTCTAAGGAGGCTTTATCAGCCCACAGCCCACATCCCCTCTTAACCTAACCCTAATTAAGATTAGGGAGGTGTGGTGGCTGCGTTTTAGAGGCAGATTAAGGCTATAAAAAGGCAGCAACGAGGCAGATCTAGGAGGCCACGGGATTCCAAAGAGAAGAAGGAGATCAAGGCAGAAAAGGAAGAGAAAGAAAGGGAAGAAGACAAGGACAACGTAGAGAGACTGTTCACAATCATCTAGCAGTGTTCTCATCTCAGGTTAGATCAAATCTACAGTAGACTCTTGCTGTGATTACTTGGGGAGGTTTTAGATATTGTGGGCAGTGACGTGATCCTTGTATCCCAGTTATTCTCTTGTGGTTGTTGCTAGGGTTTTGGGCAAGAGATTGAGATTTGTATATTCATTATTCTCATAGTGGATTATCTCTAGTTTGCCCCGTGGTTTTTACCCTTCACATTGAAGGGGTTTTCCACGTATATCTTGGTGTTCTGTTTGATTGTGTTTCCATTTTATTCCGCTGCGTATTTTGGTCTTCTAGTATTTGTTCCTATACAAAGGTTATTCCTCTTTTTATCCCCATCAACTGGTATCAGAGCGGGGTTTTGGTGATTTAATTTTTGTATTTGAACATGGAGGCCAGTAATATTTCTCGCATGATTAGTTTAAATGGAAATAATTGGATGATATGGAAACCAAGAATGGAAGATCTCTTGTATTGCAAAGATTTGTATGGACCTTTGCAAGGGGATAGTGCAAAACCTACAACTATGACAGATGATGAGTGGAAGAGGTTAGATCGAAAAACAATTGGGTTTATTAGACAGTGGCTTGATGATAGTGTCTTTCACCATGTTTCTACTGAAATTTCTGCATATTCTCTTTGGAAAAAATTGGAAAGTCTCTATGAAAGAAAAACAGCTGGCAACAAAGCTTTTTTGATCAGAAAACTTGTGAACCTAAAATATAGAGAGGGTGCTTCTATTGCTGAGCATTTGAATGAAATGCAGAGTATTACTAACCAGTTATCCTCTATGAGAATGTCTCTTGATGATGAGTTGCAGGCATTGTTACTTCTCAGTTCATTACCAGAAAGTTGGGAGACACTGGTGGTTTCCCTCAGTAATTCTGCGCCAGATGGTATTGTCACTATGAGTCAAGTAACAAGCAGTTTGTTGAATGAGGAGTTGAGAAGAAAGAGTTCAGCAACATCTCAGAATGATTCACAATCACTTATCTCAGAGAACAGAGGAAGGTCAAAGTCCAGAAGCAGTTCACGTATGGGTAGGAGCAAGTCAAGATCAAGAAAAGATATTGTTTGCTATAACTGTGGTGAGAAAGGACATTACAAGAACCAATGTAAGCAACCTAAGAAGAACAAGAAAAAGGGAAAAGAAGTGGAGTCTACAGAATCAAAGGATAATACTACAGCTACAATGCAGGGTGGTGATTATTTGATTTTGTCTCCTTCTGATGATATTTTTTCTTGTGTGTGTCAGGATCTTGAGTGGGTGATTGACACAGGTGCTTCTTATTATGCTACACCACGGAGGGAGTTTTTTGCTACATACAGGTCTGGAAACTTTGGTGTTGTCAAGATGGGCAACTATGGCACAGCAGACATCATTGGCATGGGTGATATCCATTTAAAGACCAACCTTGGCTGCAAGTTGGTACTTAAGGATGTAAGACATGTGGTTGACTTGAGGCTGAATTTAATTTCAGTTGGAAGACTAGATGATGAAGACTATGAAAGCAGATTTCACAGAGGGCAATGGAAACTCAGTAAGGGTTCTCTTGTTATAGCTAATGGAAAGAAATGTCATACTTTGTACAGGTTGCAGGCTAAAGCTTATGGTGAGCAGTTAAATGCTACAGAGAAAGACTTCAGTATGGAGTTGTGGCATAGGCGATTGGGACACATGAGCGAGAAGGGGCTGCAAACTCTTTCCAAGAGAGAGGTATTACCAGATCTCAGAGGTATACATCTGAACCCTTGTATTGATTGTTTAGCTGGTAAACAACATATAGTTTCATTTGCTAGTGCTGCTTTGTCTAGAAAAATGCATGCCTTAGACCGTGTTTATACAGATGTATGTGGTCCTTTGAGGACAAAAACTCCTGGTGGATCTGTTGATGTTCTTGGTATAAGTGGTGCACTTTATTTTGTCACTTTTATAGATGATTTTTCTAGGAAAGTTTGGGCCTATGCTTTGAAGACCAAAGATCAGGTTATTAATGTCTTTAAAGAGTTTCATGCCAGGGTTGAAAGGGAGACAGAAAGAAAATTGAAATGCATAAGATCAGATAATGGTGGTGAGTATACAGGATTGTTTAATGACTATTGCAGGTCACATGGAATCCAACATGAGATGACAGTTCCTGGTACACCTCAGCATAATGCAATTGCAGAGAGGATGAACCGCACCATCATGGAAAAGATCAGATGTATGCTTTCACAGGCCAAGCTACCCAAAAGGTTTTGGGATGAGGCTTTGAGGACTGCAGTTGATGTGATCAACTTATCACCATGTACAGCCCTAGATGGTGATGTTGCAGAGCATGTATGGTCAGGGAAAGATGTTTCCTACAGGCATTTGAAAGTGTTTGGTTGTCGTGCATTTGCACATGTTCCAGATAATGAGAGGTCTAAGCTGGATGGTAAATCTAAAGAATGTATTTTTCTTGGTTACTCACATGATCAGTTTGGTTACAGGCTTTGGGATCCAGAAAAACAGAAGGTGTTCAGGAGCAGAGATGTGATCTTCTTTGAGGATCAAACCTTTGAGGATTTGAAGAAGAAGGCACCAGCCAAGACTTCTGCAGAAGGATTAGCAGATTGTGACCCAGTTACTCCTCCAGTATATCAGGGTGATGGGGGAGATATGCAGGAAGATGGTGTAGAACCTGATATTGATCTACCTGTAGGACATGTTGAGCAAGAAGAAGTAGGAGAGCAAGTTCCCGCAGAACCTCAGTTGAGAAGATCTTCTAGACAACGTCAACCTTCCAGAAGATACTCTACAGATGAGTATGTGATGCTTACTGATGCAGGTGAACCAGAGAGTTACCAGGAAGCAGTTGAGAGTGAGCAGAAAGAGAAGTGGTTAGCTGCTATGCAGGAAGAGATGGATGCTCTTCAGAAGAACCACACTTATGATTTGGTGCTGCTACCAAATGGAATGAAGGCCTTGAAGAACAAGTGGGTTTTTAGGTTGAAGACTCAAGAATATTGTTCTCAACCAAAGTACAAAGCTAGATTGGTTGTGAAAGGCTTTGGTCAAAAGAAAGGTATTGATTTTGAAGAGATATTTTCTCCTGTTGTTAAAATGTCTTCTATTCGTGTTGCTCTTGGTATTGCTGCTAGCCAGGACTTGGAGGTTGAGCAGTTAGATGTGAAGACAGCTTTCCTTCATGGTGATTTGGAGGAGGAAATTTATATGGAGCAACCAGAAGGCTTCAAAGTGAAAGGTAAAGATAATTTTGTCTGCAAGTTGAAGAAGAGCTTGTATGGGCTAAAGCAAGCTCCAAGACAGTGGTACAGAAAGTTTGATTCATTTATGACAGAAAATGGATACAAAAGAACGGCTTCAGATCATTGTGTGTACATCAAATGGTTTGGTGAGGATTTTATTATTCTCTTACTTTATGTTGATGACATGCTTATTCTTGGGAAAGATATGTCTAAAATTGATAGGTTGAAGAAGGAAATGAGTGAGTCTTTTGCAATGAAGGACATGGGGCCAGCAAAGCAAATACTAGGCATGCAGATTTCTCGTGACAGGAAAAACAAGAAGATTTGGTTGTCACAGGAGAAATACATCGAGAAGGTATTGGAAAGATTCAGTATGAGCAATGCTAAGCCAGTTGGTTCTCCTCTTGCAGGTCACTTCAAGTTGTGCTCAGAACAGAGTCCGTCAAGTGATGAGGAGAAGGAGAAAATGCAAAAGGTTCCTTATGCTTCAGCAGTTGGAAGTTTAATGTATGCAATGGTATGTACGAGGCCAGACATCGCATATGCAGTGGGTGTTACTAGCAGATTTCTTGCAAATCCAGGCAAAGAGCACTGGGCAGCGGTGAAGTGGATTTTTAGATATCTCAGAGGGAGCTCTAAGGTTTGTTTAAGCTTTGGAGATGGACCACCTGTGTTGACAGGTTACACAGATGCAGATATGGCCAGAGATATAGATACGAGGAAGTCTACTTCAGGTTATGTACTTACTTTTGCAGGGGGAGCTGTGTCATGGCAATCCAGGTTACAAAGGTGTATTGCTCTCTCCACCACAGAAGCAGAATATATTGCTGCTACAGAGGTATGCAAAGAAATGTTATGGATGAAAGAATTCTTACAAGAATTGGGGCTGAAACAAGAAAATTATGTGGTGCATTGTGATAGCCAGAGTGTCATCCATTTGTGTAAGAACCCAATGTTTCATTCCAAGTCAAAGCATATAGATGTCAGATACCACTGGATTCGAAATGTATTTGAAGAGAAGCAGTTGCAGCTTCAGAAAATTCATACAGATGACAACGGAGCAGACATGTTAACGAAGACCTTACCAAAAGAAACACAGGAGATATGCTGACAGTTGGTCAGCATGGCTTCACATTGAGGAGTCATGGGACAGCCTCCCTTATGGGCTGAAGGGGGAGGTTGTTGGGCTGATGGCCCATATTCAGCCCATGTGGGCTTTATCAGCCCACAGCCCACATCCCCTCTTAACCTAACCCTAATTAAGATTAGGGAGGTGTGGTGGCTGCGTTTTAGAGGCAGATTAAGGCTATAAAAAGGCAGCAACGAGGCAGATCTAGGAGGCCACGGGATTCCAAAGAGAAGAAGGAGATCAAGGCAGAAAAGGAAGAGAAAGAAAGGGAAGAAGACAAGGACAACGCAGAGAGACTGTTCACAATCATCTAGCAGTGTTCTCATCTCAGGTTAGATCAAATCTACAGTAGACTCTTGCTGTGATTACTTGGGGAGGTTTTAGATATTGTGGGCAGTGACGTGATCCTTGTATCCCAGTTATTCTCTTGTGGTTGTTGCTAGGGTTTTGGGCAAGAGATTGAGATTTGTATATTCATTATTCTCATAGTGGATTATCTCTAGTTTGCCCCGTGGTTTTTACCCTTCACATTGAAGGGGTTTTCCACGTATATCTTGGTGTTCTGTTTGATTGTGTTTCCATTTTATTCCGCTGCGTATTTTGGTCTTCTAGTATTTGTTCCTATACAAAGGTTATTCCTCTTTTTATCCCCATCAAAAGTAGCATATTTTTGTTTTCAGGAAAAAGGGTCACATTTAGGTGAATCAGTAGGAAATTTTGTGTGTACCAATGTATGACTAAAGAAGTTTGGAAAGATGAGTTGTGATCAGCTCCAATAGTTTCTGCTGAATAGTTCTCGATGAACTTGAAGTACTTCAAAATTGTTGATTGAGCCTTGTCTTTTTTTTTGTCTTGGAAGCTAGCTATCATCCTTTAGTTCTTTTTGGTTACAGTCACAAATATAAATAGAACATTGTGTATTTGATATGAGAATGTTTGGCATCTGAATCCATCATCCAAGTGAAGTAGAGAGTATTCGGAGGCTGGGTTTTGACCTCCATTTTTTCCCTCCTGCTTCTCTCAAAAATCCAAAAAAGATGGAGCAGATACTGATGTTGAAAGCTCAAAAAAAGAATTTGTAAATCTTCGTAAAGCAAAGTAAAATAAATCTGAAGATGATCTCAGCGTTGCAAATCACCAGGTCTTTGAATTCGAACAACTTGAACGGATCTAAAAAGCTGTGATTGGTTTCAGAATAGGCATCAGGATTTCCATTCGGACTAGTCGTAAGATTAGCTCAGGTTGACTTGTGAGCTCCAGAATAGGATTAGAGCGAAACATGAATTATGTTTGGTTAATAATGTTGCTGCGCAATTGATGTCTGAAGTGTTGAAATTAATCTAAATTTAGTCTTAGTAATATGGTTCATTTGGTTTCCTTCATAATTATGCCAATTCCTGCATCATGCAGCATTAGGAAATACTATTACAGGTAGAGACAGCCTGCATTCCCCTTAAAACATCATGAGATCTTGAAACCTCCTGATTAGATTTACAACTGGAGATGCAAAAAATTTGTGCACAGATAAGAAATTACTGAAACGCGTTCTTTAGTTAATTAACCAGGCAGAATCATGCTTCATTTTCTCTGGGTTGTTTGCAGTCTTAAGATCTGAAGTGGCACATTCTCTGCAGCTTGGAATTCTTAAGCAATGAAGGATACAACCAATAGAAAACTATGCATCAGAAAAAAAGCATCATACTATCTTAAATGGCTAATGATTAATATGCAGTAATGGTAAAAAAAAAGTTTGCCATATATTTATCCATCATGCCTGAAAATTCTCTGCTTATGTTGTTTCAGAAAGTGCCCCATGTTCTTTTGCAGCAGATTTTTAAGAGCTGTACATTTGATGTCAAATGCTTAATACATTTTGACATTTCTTTGCAGTTTGTAGAACAAAGATTGATCATGTTAGAAAAAAACAAGATTTAAGTGTGGCCTGGAATGAGTCAGGCGATGTTTGCTTCATAATTAATTCCAGAAACATTAAAAGAACCAATGGATAATACAAAAGTTTTCTCAAGCATTGGCATTATTATCTTTTGCAAACGTGAAGACTATATAAACCAAAAAATTTTGCTATGCTGCCATCATGGAATGTTGGTGGGGATAGGAACCTTTGCTTTGCTTACAATAAAAGGGTAACCCTTATCATCAATAAGCCACATTTTACTCAAGCATATGTTACGCTTCCTCTTCTTCCACATGAATAGCCATGAACAACTACTTCAATCGATCAAAAAAGGGGAGGCACCTGATGCTTCTAGCATAGAGTGATATGACCAGTTAGGTCAGCTTACTATTTTCCAGAGTAGTTAGATTTGGAAAATAGAGGCTGCTTGTTGTCATTACAAGCATGATATATGTGGATATCGTTTGGTCACCTCGTGGGCAAAATGGCATGAAGTGAAGCTGTCGATTGACAGCAGCTTCTTGCGACCTTACATGCCTTGCTGTTCCAGAAGTAGGCTTAACATGACTCCTGTTTCCTCTCAGTCTCTCACCGTAGCAAAGAGAGCTCATTTGCCTCTGCATGGATGATGGCATGTAAAGTTACTAGCATGAACTAACTAGCAAAGTGGCAAATATAATTATTCTTCTGAGTCTGTTTCGTTGAGGCTGTCATTACAATGAATCTTTTTTGCTTATTAGAAGCCGAGATCTCAACCGGGGGTGGTAGGTCATTTAGTAGGGAGGTGTGCTGCTATTTCATAGGTTAATTGAATGGGCAAATAATATGCTCGTGATGGAGAGAGAAGGCTGCAAGAAAGAGGAAAGAGAAAGGGAATTTAAAACATAAAGGGTGGGCGTGCTGAGGGAGCAAGACATGTTGCTGGAGTCACCACCAGAAATCCTTCCAGCTATCACTGTGTCCTTACTCGCCAAACTTTGCTGTCCTCTCTCTCTCTCTCACTCTCTCTCTCTCTCTACTATTCCTCCCTATATTACCTCCGAAATTCCCCACTCTTCAGTCTCATCAACCCAAGCACAAAAGCTTCCTCGCCACAGCTCTTCACCACACAGAGAGGAAGTTCAAGAGAAGGCAGGCGAGCAATGGCATCCCATGCGCCAGCTCTGGCTCTAGTCATCTCCTTCGCCCTCCTCGCCACCTGCATCGCCCAATCCCCGGCCTCCTCCCCCACCGCGATGCCCCCGTCCACCACCGCCACCCCTCCGACCGCGTCATCCCCACCTCCCGCCTCCTCGCCTCCTCCGGTCGCCACGCCGCCGCCAGCCACCCCTCCTCCGGTCTCCACGCCGCCACCAGCCACGCCTCCTCCCGTCGCCACCCCGCCGCCAGCCACGCCCCCCGCCGTAACGCCGGCGACCCCACCTCCCGTTTCCACTCCTTCCCCGACCCCGTCGTCGACTCCAACAGGGGCGCCGGCTCCATCGACGTCCCCGTCGTCGTCTCCATCTCCTAGTCCCAGCAAGACTCCGACACCAGCGCCGGCGCCGGGTACCTCGACTCCGGCCGACGGCGGTTCCGGGGCGTACGTGCACGGAGTCAGCATGGGAGTGGTGGCGTTGCTTGGAGGAGTTGCATTGCTTGTGTAGAGCTTAGCGAGAGGCGTTTGATGTTGGTTTCATTGATTTTGGTGCTTTGCCTTCATGGATTCTATGTATTATTTGGTGTAATAACTCTGTCTACATTTCCTTCTTCCTAGTCGGGTCTTCATTTTTGTTGTGAGGCGATCATTGCAGACTGCTACACCACATATTCCTGTTATCCTCACTAATAACATGATGTCTTTATGATCTTGATGTGAGACCATGAACTCAAAACACTGATAGTTAATTCAAAGCCTACTCCCAACATCAAATTGCATCAAAGATTAACCATGTTGACAAAAAAAGGGGGGGGGGGGACAAATCATGGATGAAACCTCCCAAGAACAACCACATTGTCGCTAATGATCAACAGACAGCAAGTGTCATTCATGTCTCAGTTAGACACAGATCACTCTTCTGTGCTGCAAGATTCTTGTCAGCGGCAGATCACATGAAACTAAGAGCACGTCCTGGAAAACAGCAACTCGCAGCTGACAGACTTACAACATCAATCGATGTATCGAAGCCTCATAAAGAGATCTTGAGTAGCTACGTGAAAAAGATAGATGAAGGAATCGATGGGGATTGGGGGTCACATGGAAACCGGTGCCCTGGTAAAAGATGGACGCAGTGATCGAACATCTTTGGTGGCAGAGACGGACGTCAGGGGACCACCGGTGGGTGGGAGATG